>NC_082395.1:3832305-3847305 GCF_031168955.1 Gadus macrocephalus | reverse complement strand
GGACTTTTCGTCGACTAAAACTAGACTAAAACTACAAAGGAAAACAATGACTAAAATGTGACTAAATATACTAAGCATTTTCGTCAAAAGACTAAGACTAAGACTAAATCTAAAATAGCTGACAAAATTAACACTGGGGCAGATGGACCAATCAAAAAAACGCGTGTCAGATTCTCGGCTGAACAATTCTTTCCAATGTGTCGTAATTACCCCTATATTGCATGTGTGTGTTTCTGTGTATGCATTTGTGTGTGTGTGTGTGTGTGTGTGTGTGTGTGTGTGTGTGTGTGTGTGTGTGTGTGTGTGTGTGTGTGTGTGTGTGTGTGTGTGTGTGTGTGTGTGGGGGGGTATGTTTGATATGTGTGTGTGTGTGTGTTTGGTGTGTGCGTGTGTGTGTATGTGGGTTTGCTGTGTGCATGGGTTTGCTGTGTGCGTGTGTGTGTGTGTGTGTGTGTGTGTGTGTGTGTGTGTGTGTGTGTGTGTGTGTGTGTGTACGTGTGTGTGTCTCACCAGCATGTTCTCCGTCTCCTTGACGAAGAAGGCCTCCCCGTTGTCTCCCAGCTTCATCTGCAGACCCACCGCCTCCCCGTTGATCTCGATGTCCACCTGACGCACAAACGCACGCTGAGTCTCAAGAACCCTCTCGTATGTTGGAGAGGTCTACAAAAACCCTGTTTTCTAAATAAGATTGTGTCGATAAAGATTTCTAAACATCGATTTTATACGTTTGGGTGTTGGATCCCGCACAAAACAATTGATCTGGTGAAATGTTTTCTAATCCCATATTTTATGTAACAGAATCTAATATAATCGAATGTGGAGCCCCAATAGAGCATGATGCCCCCTACCTGCTCCTTAATGACCCATCTCTGTACTGTCTAACCCCTACCTTAATGACCTGTCTCTGTACTGTCTAACCCCTACCTGCTCCTTAATGACCTGTCTCTGTACTGTCTAACCCCTACCTGCTCATTAATGACCTGTCTCTGTACTGTCTAACCCCTACCTGCTCCTTAGTGACCTGTCTCTGTACTGTCTAACCCCTACCTGCTCCTTAATGACCTGGCTCTGTACTGTCTAACCCCTACCTGCTCCTTAATGACCTGTCTCTGTACTGTCTAACCCCTACCTGCTCCTTAATGGCCTGTCTCTGTACTGCCTAACCCCTACCTGCTCCTTATTGACCTGTCTCTGTACTGTCTAACCCCTACCTGCTCCTTAATGACCTGTCTCTGTACTGTCTAACCCCTACCTGCTCCTTAATGACCTGTCTCTGTACTGTCTAACCCCTACCTGCTCCTTAGTGACCTGTCTCTGTACTGTCCAACCCCTAACTTCTCCTTAATGACATGTCTCTGTACTGTCTAACCCCTACCTGCTCCTTAATGACCTGTCTCTGTACTGTCTAACCCCTACCTGCTCCTTAACGACCTGTCTCTGTACTGTCTAACCCCTACCTGCTCCTTAATGACCTGTCTCTGTACTGTCTAACCCCTACCTGCTCCTTAATGACCTGTCTCTGTACTGTCTAACCCCTACCTGCTCCTTAGTGACCTGTCTCTGTACTGTCCAACCCCTACCTTCTCCTTAATGACCTGTCTCTGTACTGTCTAACCCCTACCTGCTCCTTAATGACCTGTCTCTGTACTGTCTAACCCCTACCTGCTCCTTAATGACCTGTCTCTGTACTGTCTAACCCCTACCTGCTCCTTAGTGACCTGTCTCTGTACTGTCCAACCCCTACCTTCTCCTTAATGACCTGTCTCTGTACTGTCTAACCCCTACCTGCTCCTTAATGACCTGTCTCTGTACTGTCTAACCCCTACCTGCTCCTTAACGACCTGTCTCTGTACTGTCTAACCCCTACCTGCTCCTTAATGACCTGTCTCTGTACTGTCTAACCCCTACCTGCTCCTTAATGACCTGTCTCTGTACTGTCTAACCCCTACCTTAATGACCCGTCTCTGTACTGTCTAACCCCTACCTGCTCCTTAATGACCCGTCTCTGTACTGTCTAACCCCTACCTGCTCCTTAATGACCTGTCTCTGTACTGTCTAACCCCTACCTGCTCCTTAGTGACCTGTCTCTGTACTGTCTAACCCCTACCTGCTCCTTAACGACCTGTCTCTGTACTGTCTAACCCCTACCTGCTCCTTAACGACCTGTCTCTGTACTGTCTAACCCCTACCTGCTCCTTAATGGCCTGTCTCTGTACTGTCTAACCCCTACCTGCTCCTTAATGACCTGTCTCTGTACTGTCTAACCCCTACCTGCTCCTTAACGACCTGTCTCTGTACTGTCTAACCCCTACCTGCTCCTTAACGACCTGTCTCTGTACTGTCTAACCCCTACCTGCTCCTTAATGACCTGTCTCTGTACTGTCTAACCCCTACCTGCTCCTTAATGACCTGTCTCTGTACTGTCTAACCCCTACCTGCTCCATAACGACCTGTCTCTGTACTGTCTAACCCCTACCTGCTCCTTAACGACCTGTCTCTGTACTGTCTAACCCCTACCTGCTCCTTAACGACCTGTCTCTGTACTGTCTAACCCCTACCTGCTCCTTAACGACCTGTCTCTGTACTGTCTAACCCCTACCTGCTCCTTAACGACCTGTCTCTGTACTGTCTAACCCCTACCTGCTCCTTAACGACCTGTCTCTGTACTGTCTAACCCCTACCTGCTCCTTAACGACCTGTCTCTGTACTGTCTAACCCCTACCTGCTCCTTAACGACCTGTCTCTGTCTAACCCCTACCTGCTCCTTAACGACCTGTCTCTGTACTGTCTAACCCCCACCTGCTCCTTAACGACCTGTCTCTGTACTGTCTAACCCCCACCTGCTCCTTAACGACCTGTCTCTGTACTGTCTAACCCCTACCTGCTCCTTAACGACCTGTCTCTGTACTGTCTAACCCCTACCTTAACGACCTGTCTCTGTACTGTCTAACATACCTGCTCCTTAATAACCTGTCTATAGATGCTATATATAAATAGATATAATATATATAAATATATAAATGTCTATATAACAGCGCTGTCCTCTCACCACTTTCTCCCGGGACCGCAGTACCCCCATCTTGCCGAAGCGGACATGGAAGGGCGAGCAGTGCAGCGAGCCGTCGGGCCGCTGCACCACGATGACGTCGATGCACCCGGACAGCGTGGCCGGGTTCAGCCCCCGGTACAGCTCCTTGACCTGGAAGAACACCTGGCCCGCCAGCTGACCCACATAGTTCATGGTCTGGGACTGGAGGGAGAGAGGGAGAGGGAGAGGGAGAGAGGGAGAGGGAGAGGGAGAGGGAGAGAGGGAGAGAGAGAGAGAGAGACATACAGTTCTAGTGTCACCAAGAGCGAGAGAGGCTGAGTTCGTTGTAAAGTAACAAATTACTCCCTGTAATTGAGTCGTGTATCCTAATTATGTTTTATTGAATATTTGCCAGAGAGTTCGAGAGAGGGATGACAGAAAGGGTGTGTGGATGTTTGATAGAAAATAAAGAAAAGACAGGTGTGGGATCAGTGTGGGAAGGCCAAGACATGGAAGTGTTTGAAAAGAGAGGCAATCGTTAAGGTGTGGCCACACAGGCAGTTGTGAGATAAAGAGTTCCGAAAGAAATATTCCTCAAAGTCCCTTTCTCAGCGTCCCAGGATGCCATGGGGGTTTTCTGCAAACTTAGAAAGACAACTCTTTAGAAATCATCAAGGCTCGCCGCGGGCTGCCGTCATGTCGCTGGCAGATTGACGTTATTAACAGTCATCAACGAATGTTCGGTGTAGTTTACTCTAGTTCACTGCCGCTGTTTCAACACGAACAGGCCGGGACACGTGTCTCGCAAGCTCTGTGACAATGCGGGAGGAAACCGTTAAGGTGTGGACTGGAGAAAGGGACGCAAGATTGCATATTTAATGATTTATCGCCGCCCCTACAAAACCGTGTCTTGTTGTGGAACCGCTCAGACAGAGAGACACCCAGACAGACAGACAGATTTCCCACGTGCAGAGGCGCTCCATGCGGAACGTGAATGCCCCGCCCCTTGTAGGACATCAATGGAGATCCTTGTTTGAACAGCCAATGGACTCACACTTCCATGTTGTCATTGCCAATCACAAGGCAGGGAGCCCCTCTCGGGGGTGTTAACTTCTTGGGTGTTAAAAATAAATGCTTACAAATACAGCCGCCTATGAAGTAGCCCTACATCTTAGCCCTACAGTAGGCTTCTGGTTATGTGGGACTGTGTGTGAACGCATGCGGCTTCTGAAGACTATATGTGTACTACTACTACACCATGTGACTAAGAACAACATGAAAGCAGTTGGCACACGCATACAAACACGCACGCACCACACGGACACACACACACACACACACACACACACACACACACACACACACACACACACACACACACACACACACACACACACAGACACACACACACACACACACACACACACACACACACACACGAACACACACGTTGTGTTTCGAAGTGACAGTGATGAGTCGTGGGCCAAATGAAGCGTGAACCTTACATGACAAACAAAACCAGACGCGATCGATTTAATTCACCTGTCACGGATCCAGTCTAACCTGCAGTGCGTGTACCTTTCAAGTGACATTTAAGTGTCGATGTCAAGCATCATGAATGGATTCCACGATCAAAACGAGTATGGCATAGTCAATACGAGGCACGTTGGGGGAAGCCTCACACCGAGCAGCTACATCCCGTGGTGTTGCTGATCAACACTGCATGTCCTTGGTGGAGAGACCCTCTGCGCCACGACATCCAAAAGGCGCACAACAACACAACAACCGTGGCGTTACGCAGCCGGACTAACAACTACAATGTAGGGTTGTGAATCGTATTAACAGTGCACCCCTTAAACAGATCCCAATCAGTCAAAGACAGTGCCTGCGCTGTGTAAAAAAAAAAGGACAAAAACATGTCTACATACATTATCTATTGATGCCGCTGTGAGCTCCGAGATGGTCTGCCTGCTGCCATCCAAATATTGTCCAAATGACGGATATCTCCTCTCCTTCAAGGACTTTTCATTAAGTCCCTGGGAAATATTGTGTTGCACCGCGGCGGCACAATGCTGACATTTGATATTGCCTTTACTCGAGGCTGTACAATATTTAAAGCGCTGCACAAATATTCCTCCCACCCCCGCCCGCCGGAAAATGGCCCATCCCCGTTGGCTGCGTGGCTGGTGACGTCAGAGTTGGGGTAAATAACGCGTTCTGCCTTCGGTGAGGATCAGACTGCACATGGCCAGAGGGTATAATGTTACAAAAACACTTCGCCACCCGATGCCAAAATTGAATACTAATTTAGTGCATGTTTAACAATGCTAATGCAGTAGCTATATGAGGTGGTTGTATTGACCTGGTTATTGGAAACTATTCATATTTGTGGCCCGAAGCAGGGCATGCATTTATATTCATGTATTTTATGAATACATTTACAGGAAGTTGAATGAGAACTGTCAAAGCATGCAATTGACATAGTAGAGAAATGCCGCACAAGCAGGTTACTGGATCCCTCGTTATGATGTTCTATGGGGTCCTGGCCCACCTACTTAAGGCTAGAGAGAGAGAGAGAGAGAGAGAGAGAGAGAGAAAGAGAGAGAGAGAGAGAGAGAGAGAGAGAGAGAGAGAGAGAGAGAGAGAGAGAGAGAGAGAGATACTTTGTATGGTGGTACACTTTTATGTGACTTATGCGTGTAAGGTAGTGTACATGTTGTTTTATAGCCATGTTTACTATGCCTATACATCATTGAACTCAAATTAAACAACCCCTGGCGGATATCCAAATACAATACAAAAACCTAGAAAACGCAAAAGTATGGAGCTTCCATCCAGACTACACACATGTCTGAGCAGCACCATGAGGTATTAGTGATTTGAAGACCATTGGAATGTGGCTCTTCTAGGAACCATCAAAACGTGTGTGCTTGTGTGTGTGTGTGTGTGTGTGTGTGTGTGTGTGTGTGTGTGTGTGTGTGTGTGTGTGTGTGTGTGTGTGTGTGTGTGTGTGTGTGTGTGTGAGATACACACACACACACTCATATGCACACATACACACCCAAACACTATCATACACACACACACACACACACACACACACACACACACACACACACACACACACACACACACACACACACACACACACACAACCACAAACACACATTCTCTCACATACACAAACACTCAGATATATACACACACAGACACGTTCTCTTCTCTGAAAAGGGGTTAAGGGGGGAACAAGGAAACACGTGAGAACTATTCTGAGAACCAACCCATTCATCCTGGGAAAGGGGGAGGGCGGAGGGAGGGGGGAGAGAGGGGAGGGAGAGACAGAGCAGTGGGAGGGAGACAAGAAGAGAGCGGGAACAAAACTGTAAACGTTTTTTGCAAAGTATTAGATCCAGTGTAGGCCTACAATATACATTGTTAACTTTTCCATATGAAACCAATCTCTTCGGCATGTGACCATTCATGGTTTCATGTTGGTGTTGTGGACATTTGCCTTACCACGTGCTGTCAGTGTACATTGTTTGTTGTTTGTTCATCTTGGTTGGCCATTGTGGTGTGTTTGTGTGTGTTCGTGTGTGTGTGTGTGTGTGTGTGTGTGTTCGAGTGTGTATGCGTTCGTGTGTGGTTGTGGATGTCTGCGTGCGTGTCTGTTTGCATGCGTGTGCTTGTGCGTGTAGTTGTGTATGTATGCGTGAGTGTGTCTTTGCGGGCGTGTTTGTGTGTGCCCGTGTCAGCATCGAGTGTGCGTGCGTGCGCAATGTGCATGCGCGTGCGTGCGTGTGTCGATAATTGTCGATAACCCGGGGAAACAGAGAGAGGAGAGGGGGGGGCGGTCTGCGCCGAGCGAAGCAGAGATCAACTGGACTCTGGGCTCAGGAATGTCCTCATCCTCAAATTGTCACCTCGGAGACGCAGGGTCGTCAGGGGGATGGGCTTCCTCAGCCAATCGGAAGTCCTGTCCTGCCAGGGGCCACCCGGATGAATAAACACGTGACCGTTTGTTACCCCAAGCACGGGTGCAGCAGTTCGATCCATAGCCTTTTCGCTGCACGGATACAACAGTTATTTTCGGTTTGTAATATATATTTGTGTCCCCTTTTATCTTATATTTAAAAAAATTGTTGGTGCATGAATGCCTGAAACCTGTTCACTCGGTTAATTTTACACAATGTAATGCAAAACAACATTGTAAGGGCAGAGCTCCATGTGAGTCATGTGAGCTGTCCGAGGGGGTTCCACAGTGTTTGTTTACCACTCCACTCTGTGTTGCAGACACAGATTGTTCTGCAGCTAAACCGCGGGACGATTGTCCCTTATGAAACGCCATTGCGTAATGTTGACCAGTTGGCTTGTTGGTCGATATTACCCCTGCGGCCGTCATCACATTATTTTGTATGCTGCACTTGTCCGGCGTTTATTCTGAGAATGGCCTTCATGGATTTAATATCAGCTGCATTCATGTCCCATACACGTGTTCTATTTCTATGTATGATTTCCTAATTTCAAGTTACAATTATTTGTCAGCATTCTTCAGAATCTCAGAATCCATTGTTGACTTATTTAAATTGACCTTAATTCGGATGTGACCGATACATCGATCGTATCTGCTGATGACATCGGAAGAACAGGTTGCTATTTGTCCTCTAAGCAAAACATTAGAAACGTGAGTTCCACCACAGTGTTCCCCGTAGGGCCCTAGAGCCCAGCACCTTGAGTCCCACTGGTCCACAGTTTGTTTCAATTAGCTCAATATGATATCAAGTAACCCCCACCTCTCAACGCACACACACACACACACACACACACACACACACACACACACACACACACACACACACACACACACAATCTCTCTCCCTCTCTATCTCTCTGTCTCTTCCTCTCTTCCCTCCTCTGTCACCCACACAGCCGAGGCCCCACCCTATAAGGGAGGGTTCCCATGGGGTGAGCGTTATGTAACTGTGATAAAGGTGGTGTAACTGCCGATGGGTGGAGCAGGGGTCAAAGGAACGGTGGAGAAGGCACCTGACCACAGCCACACCCAACAACACCACCACAACACTCCCAAAACACCACCACAACACCACCACCATTACACCATCACCACCACCACCACAACATCACCAGCAGTCAAAGTATGCACATGCAGGCACCAACCGATTCCCAGGATTTATCTCAGACTCACAAACACACCCACTGGGATTATGCATCATGAGCACCCACCCAATGTACACATACATTGCAAAGTGGTCTCAATGCTTAACACACTAATCCTCAAACAAGCACACACACACACCTCGCACATGCGCAGGAGAAACACACACACACACACACACACGCACACACACACACACACACACACACACACACACACACACACACACACACACACACACACATGCACAGGAGACACAAACAAACAAACACGCAAATGCAACCACTTTCGAGCAATGCTTGAAAACACATAAGAAAAACATATTTGAAGATCGAAAGAAAGAGACAAATGATTGTGGAGCACAAAGCAATGTAGTTTGCAGACTGTAACCCACTCTCCAACACGGCATTGTTGCTTTTTTAACCCCAGCTTCCAATTTGCCCCTATGCACACACATATGCTTTCATGCTTCATGTATTACTCATGAAGACAAACAGTTGAGCAATTGTAATAATTAGAAAACATTGCAAGTCAGCGTTTTGGTACATTTCTGTTAAACGGATACTGGGCCAAAACAGACACATACACGTACACACACACACACACACACACACACACACACACACACACACACACACACACACACACACACACACACACACACACACACACACACACACACACACACACACAATTAAGCATCAAATAAAAGAAAACTGATACGATCATGATTTGATTGATCTGCAATAGATCTAGTCCAACATGCAGTACACTATTTAAGCCTCATGAAATGTGTCGACATACACACACACACACACACACACACACACACACACACACACACACACACACGCACACACACACTCCGATTTAACAACAACAACTGTCAAGTGTTCCTGTACGACGTATGACAACATGATCCACAAACGGGTTATAAAACTAAACCAGATAATCAATCTTTTTAATAAATAATCTTTGTAATCAATCAATCTTTCTGGTGGCACAGTTAGACATATACGTGACTGAACAGCTCGACAACGTACATCCCCTGCTAGCAAGTGTGTTGTTTAGACATCCGGCCTCCTACTACGTACTGGACTGCCACTAAGTAACCTTTTAAAAACCAACAGAAACCTTGTGTTTCGATTCCTCTTCTCTGCACGTATTAAGTTTGTGTTTAGTTGTTAGAAACATGGTCGTGCGGCATGTCACATATTGGCAGTTTGTACTCTCTTGACCGCATGCTCTAATCGATCTCAGCCTCAGTCGCATTGAACAGAGTTTCTGCCACGGATAATGACTTATAACACATGGATGCAGATGAGTGTCTGTTACCCAGGACCAGCTATCGTCGGGGCCGCCCCGCCGGTGGGTCAGAGCTCGCAGTCTCTCGTCCGTGGGTACCATGTCTGCATGATCCAGCCCCCCACGACCGTCCGCCTCGGACAGCCCAACACGCAGCATCTCGTCCAGGCACCGAGACCCCTTGATGTCCTAAGTCACTAAGGGATGCTCCACAGAATGGTCCTCAGAATAGTCCTCCGAAAGTCGCTCTCAAACGTCTATAGTGAAAAATTCTGTACCCTCGTAAATGGTTTTAAATTTGATATTTCTTCCCGCCGTTCTACAATATACCATAGGCATCTTAACCATGTTTAAGTTCTCTAGTTTCTTCTATGGGCTTTGACAGAATGACCTCAGAATGGGTAAGGTGGTGTCCTGAAGCTCCTGTCTCTTGGGAATGTTTGTGAGCTCATCTGGTCGGTGGTTGTTTCACGGCCCATATAAAGTGAGAGTTTTGGGACTCATTTTTAGCAACAAATGTGTTCTTGGAAGAGAGCGCTTGGGGGAAACTAGAGAGTGCTTAGCAGTAACTAGAGAGTGACGATGTTGCTGAATGCCACCCCACTCACTCACAAACACACACACACAAACATATACACACACACACACACACACACACACACACACACACACACACACACACACGCACACACACACTGGGAAACATACACACAAACACACACACACACACACACACACACACACACACACACACACACACACACACACACACACACACACACACATACACCTGTTAAGACGGTAGAAGGCAACGCACACAAGTTCTGAGAAGCTTCTGGGGTGTTCTTGACATCTGATTCCTGCTGCGGTAGACCTACCTCAGCCGAAAGCCATTTGCAATATGCGGCGGGCTCATGTGTGACATGAACACCCTGAGGGTCTCTGCTGGAGGGAAAACAGTTATGGGAGGCTACTGTTGCTACGAGCTACGTGCTACATGATATGCGCTGCGATGCTAATCTCACATAGTCTTACCCAGTACAGTAGGCTAGTTAACAACTACACATTAAATGTGTATGATAGTATATTTAACAGGCTGTGGTATTTTCTTTTAAAAGACATGGTATTGTCGTGAACTATAGAAATGCTTTAGAAGTTAATGTTTAGTTGGAAAGACCGGGACTCTTACTGCTCTCATGCTATTAGTCAAGGTAAACCAGAAGCTTCAGATGGCATTACAAGAATGATAGTTGGGTCACGATGAATTACAAATACAGTACGCTTTCATCATATTTTGTGTATGTATTTAATCCGCCTCAACTGTGAGGTGCATTGGATAAGAGTGTCTGGTAAAGGAGTGAATCTTAATATACATTCATCGGATGATTAATTGCTGTAGGGACCTTGGACCCTCAGCTGGTAGAAAAGAAAAAGGCCAATTGTTAGAAGACAGTGCAATCTTTATTTTTATTTACCCTGTTCTGTGTTTGCACATCCTACAGAGCTTGGCTGCACACTTACAAACATTGTATTCCAGCTTCAACACATTCAGATGAGGTATTCGAGAAGGCAAAGCAGTTTAGTAATGACACAAATGAGTGTCATTAGAACCATATACAGTATAAAATATCCTTCAGCAGAGAAATGGGCACAAAAAACAAACTGTTGTCCCTGTCATTATTACTCAAGACGAGAGGAAATAGTATTTACATTTATACAAATGGAGGCACACCGATTGTAGCATATTGTAAACTGCTTCCAATCCGGAGTTACATTTCAAAATTAACAATATCAAAGTTATCTCTTCAAACCTTGTTCAGAAAGTAGATAAGTACATCTATATTCCTGCTTTTCAAACCAAGTAGGAATATCAAAATAGTAGGCCTATCGAAATACAATGAAAAAAAAGATTTTAATGCTGTGAAAAAACAGCATTAAGAAACACGAGAAGAAAAAACTGCTCCTGAAATAGCAGCTAGTACTGACTTTTGTGTTCACACCTAAGAGGGGGTGCCTCATAACCTGGATGTGCATCCCAGGTGTGCAGATGGCAGAGTTATTGTAATAAATATTTGACACATGATGCCATGTCCCACCACAAAACCCTGAATAATGTTAACTAAATGACTACAGCCACCCAAAGGTATTAATAAAACCTTAATAACTTTGACAGGTTAATCTGTGTAGAAAGAGCTGTGTATAGCCTAATTAAAGCTAGAGTGACTGACCAAAAAAGCTAGTGAATGTCATCTTAAAAAGGGATGGATATCAATGTTAGCCTGCTAGGGGCTAATCTAGCATTGAATGGACCAAACTAAATGTATCATTTTCAACCTAAGCTACAACATCATCATCAGTTTAACTGGTAGTTAAACATTCAAGTGTTCTACACGATTGTATGGTTTAAATATTGGCAGTTTATCTAATAGTTAAAGTATGGTGAGTTGTGTGTGCGTTTTAATAATTTTCAATCTTTTCAATGTGGGATCTTACTCGCACGGACATGTCAACATGATTCATCCTAATATAAAATTCTTAATTAATAATTGGTCTTCCTCCTATCGTTACTGATACTTTACCAATATGGAGGGTCCCGTCTTTCTTGGAAGGTGTGAATGACGACCGAACGTGTCAACAAGATCACATGTCACATCCCTTGGGGGGGGTCTGATTCAGGTCTAAGGACCTGCCCACCAGTCAGACCAGTCTAGCCAGAACATACCATGACCACAACAGACACGTGTGTTTACAGCAGTCGGTGTGTTTATGTTGTGTGTATGTGTGTGTGTGTGTGTGTGTGTGTGTGTGTGTGTGTGTGCGTGTGTGTGTGTGTGCATTCTGCACATATTTGTTATTTGAAATTCCACATACACGTGTGTGTGTGTGTGTGTGTGTGTGTGTCTGTGTGTGTGTGTGTGTGTGTGTGTGTGTGTGTGTGTGTATATGTGTGTATGTGTGTGTACACTGGTAAGTAGCAGTCATCAAGAATCTCATGTTTTTGTTAACATCTCACCTTTGATGAAATCATGGTTTCCATGGTAACGCATGGCGCAGGCCGTGAACTACCCCTCCCCCCCTTCACATGGAGTGTCTTTAGGGAGAGAGAAGGCACGGTTCAGGGTCCCCCCACTAGTGGGCGGAGTCAGGTCGGGGGAGGTATCAAGTGTGGGAGGAGTCATATGGGAGAGTTTTCCGATGTGTGAGGAACTGGAAGGCGCCAGAAGTGGGAGGAGTCTGATGTAGGAGGAGCCAGACATGTGGGAGGAGTTCCTAGCTGTGGGAGGAGTTCTGAACAGCGGGCAGCACTGTAAGGTAAGGAAGAAGAGTGGGAGGAGCTATGTGTGGGAGGAGCTACCCATGTGAGGAGGTATATGTGGGAGGAGCTAGATTTGTTTCTCTGTCAGGAAGAAGAGTGGGAGGAGCTATGTGTGGAAGTGGGAGGAGCTAGATGTATTTCCCGGTCAGTAAAGAAGACTGGGAGGAGCTATACATGTGAGTGGGAATACGTGGGAGGAGCTAGATACGTTTCCCGGTCAGGAAGAAGAGGGGGAGGAGCTAGATGTGGAGTGGGAGGAGCTAGACATGCTTCCTGGTCAGGAAGAAGAGTGGGAGGAGCTAGATGTGGAGTGGGAGGAGCTAGATATGTACTCCCCGGTCAGGAAGAAGAGTGGGAGGAGCTAGATGTGGAGTGGGAGGGGCTATATGTGGAGTGGGAGGAGCTAGATATGTTTCCCGGTCAGGAAAAATAGTGGGAGGAGCTAGATGTGGAGGGGGAGGAGCTAGATGTGCTTCCCGGTCAGGAAGAAGAGCGGGAGGTCCTCCTTGGCGTTGGCGGTCTGGAACTCGTCGCTGAGCCTGAAGCGCCACTCGTCCTCCAGCTCCAGACGGCCCACCGCCTGGCGCAGGGAGCTGCGGTCAGCGCAGATCACACACAGGGTCGCCCCTGGGGGTGAGACAGGTCAGGGGAGAGATGGAGGTGAGACAGGTCAGGGGAGAGACGGAGGGAAGAGGGATTGGTTGGGGAGAGCAAAGTATTGTGGGAAGGATCATAAAATAGTAATAGATTTTGAAATTATTATTAAATTATTAATGTGTGTGTTTCAGATTATTAGATGATTTCTAATTTTACATTTTTTATACTTTTTCTATTCTGATTATATTTTCAGTTGATTTTGTTTTAATAAGTGTGTGCATGTGTGTGATAGTGATAATGTATCATAGTGTGTTTGTATGTGTGTGAGTGTGTGTGTGTGTGTGTGTGTGTGTGTGTGCGCGTCGTGTACCTTGGAGGAAGGTGAACTTCTTGAGGAAGGAGGGCGTGACGCAGGAGTCGGTGAAGCACAGCAGGAGGCCGCTGAAGAGGAGGCCGGCCGTGCTCAGGTTGAGGGAGTGGGGCCTGGAGCTCACGAAGCACACCGTCACCTGGAGGGAGGAGGGGGGGGGGGGGGTGAGGGTCAGGGTGGGGTTGAGTGTGAGTGGTCCAACGTTGAGGAGGCAGTCCACAGACAGGGTGCGTGTGCGTGCGTTCATGCGAGTGTCGGCGTGTGTGTGTGTGTGTGTGTGTGTGTGTGTGTGTGTGTGTGTGTGTGTGTGTACTCCGTACCTCGGGCCCCAGGTTGAGGAAGCAGTCCACCGACAGGACGGGGTGCGCGTGGCCCCGGGTGCCCAGGGGGAACAGCTGGTGGCCCGTGTGCTGGAGGTACCTCTCCAGGAGCAGCCGGGCGGGCGTGGCCAGGAACAGGTGCTTGCTGTCGGGGGCGCACACGTACTGCAGCGGCCCCACGGAGGTGGGCACGTCCGTCATCTGGAGGGGCGGCCACATGGGGGTTTAGATGAGGACTTCTGTTTAACTTCAGGTTTAGGTTGAAGTTTGTTTCATTCATTTGTTTAATTAAATAAACCTTGCTTGGCTGAGTCACAGCTCCCCCATTCTTCACAACATTCCGTTAAGTTTAGAATATTTTCTATCCCGATTTACATTTAGGGACGCTCTTATCCAAAGCGACCTGCAATGAGTATATTTTTCATAAGTAGGAGAAAGAACAAAAGCGATGTCGGCACAGTAAGGATGTTCATAGAACCAAGTGCAAAGCTCTAACAATCGCTAGGTTAACCCATTCCCCGTATGCAACAAAGACAGCTAGCATAAGACGCTACACAATGCTAAGGGCTATTATTAAGTGCCAGGACGTACAACATACAATAAGTGCATACATTAAGTGCCAGGGTCATCTTGTGTGTGCGTGCGTGCGTGCGCGCGCGTGTGTGTGCGTGCGTGTGTACCTTGGTCTTGATGATGAAGGTGCGGTACCCGCCGATGGCGATCTGTTTCTTCATGACGCTGAAGCCGTTGAAGCGGCAGAGCAGCAGGCCGGCGCTGTGGGCCCGCAGGGCGAAGTCCACGTCGTGGCAGCTGAAGCGGTGCTGGTCGTACGGGACGGCCCGGCACAGGTCCACGTTGACCAGCAGGAAGTCGTGGAGCTGGCCGCGGTGG
>NC_082395.1:3822305-3827305 GCF_031168955.1 Gadus macrocephalus | reverse complement strand
TACGTGTGTGTACATGTGTGTTTCCATGTGTGTACTCACTACAGTGGCTGTCTCCTCATTGTAGATATGTGTGTCTACTTGTGTGCACATGTGTGTACATGTGTGTTTATGTGTGCACTCACTGCAGTGGCTGTCCTCCTCATTGTAGATATGTGTGTCTACTTGTGTGCACATGTGTGTACATGTGTGTTTCCATGTGTGTACTCACTACAGTGGCTGTCCTCCTCATTGTAGATATGTGTGTCTACTTGTGTGCACATGTGTGTACATGTGTGTTTATGTGTGCACTCACTGCAGTGGATGTCCTCCTCATCGTAGATGAGGAGGACATCCACTGCAGTGAGTGCACACATAAAAAAAGAAAAGTGGGTTTATGTGGATAGTGTGTACTGACTGCAGTGGATGTCCTCCATATCGTGGATATGTGTGTTTATATGTTTGTTTGTGTGTGTTTGTGTGTGCACTCACTGCAGTGGATGTCCTCCATATCGTGGATATGTGTGTTTAGATGTTTGTTTATGTGTGTTTGTGTGTGCACTCACTGCAGTGGATGTCCTCCTCATCGTAGATGTCCACCTCCATCAGTCTGATCAGCATGCGGGGACAGGATGCCCAGGAAGTGCAGGTACGCCCCTGTCTTACCCACCTGGACGATGAGGAGCAGAGAGAGCATGAGGAGGGAGGAGGAGAGAGGATGGAGGAGGAGGAGAGAGGAGAGAGGAGGAGGGAGGAGGAGAGAGGAGGAGGGAGGAGGAGGAGAGAGGAGGAGAGAGAGGAGAGGGGAGGAGGGAGGAGGAGGGAGGAGGAGGAGAGAGGAGGAGAGAGGAGGGAGGAGGAGAAGGGAGGAGGGAGGAGGAGAGGAGGAGGAGAGAGGGAGGATGAGAGAGGAGGAGAGAGGAGACGTGCACGTGCTCACTGCAACGTACGCACACACACGATATAAGAACGTAGGGGTTGAAACACAAAACTAAATTGATACCAATGTTGACATGCCGGATACAAATATAAAAAAGTTACATAAAACTCAGTTAAGTCAGATAGAACGTGGACACAATAAAGCGAGGAAGCGGCAGAGAGACAGAGAAGGGGGGGGGGTCACCTGGGGCGGTCCACTCAGCAGCAGCCGGCGGGGGTGGAAGTTGTCGCTGCGCCCCTCGGTGCGGTTGGTGCGGTCCATGTGGTATGCACGTGGAGCGTCCACTGGCGGTAGTACAGGGACTGCTCGTGCACGTCATCATCTTGCTCAGCAGGGGCCTGCCCGGGTGGTGACATGAGCGTGTGATGTCATGAACGTGTGATGTCATGAGCGTGTGATGTCATGAACGTGTGATGTCATGAACGTGTGATGTCATGAACGTGTGATGTCGTTAACGTGTGATGTCGTTAACGTGTGATGTCATGAACGTGTGATGTCATGAACGTGTGATGTCATGAACGTGTGATGTCATGAGCGGTGTGATGTCGTTAACGTGTGATGTCGTTAACGTGTGATGTCATGAACGTGTATGTCATGAACGTGTGATGTCATGAACGTGTGATGTCATGAGCGTGTGATGTCGTTAACGTGCGCCAGGTTTCAGTTCGGACACAACCGGTCCGGAACACTTCCGGGTCAAAGAATGACCTCAGGGTACTTACTCCTACCTGTTCCTTAATGACCCGTCTCTGTACTGTCTAACCCCTACCTGCTCCTTAATTACCTGTCTCTGTACTGTCTAACCCCTACCTGCTCCTTAATTACCTGTCTCTGTACTGTCTAACCCCTACCTGCTCTTTAGTGACCTGTCTGTACTGTCTAACCCCCACCTGCTCCTTAATGACCTGTCTCTGTACTGTCTAACCCCTACCTGCTCCTTAATGACCTGTCTCTGTACTGTCTAACCCCTACCTGCTCCTTAACGACCTGTCTCTGTACTGTCTAACCCCTACCTGCTCCTTAACGACCTGTCTCTGTACTGTCTAACCCCTACCTGCTCCTTAATGACCTGTATCTGTACTGTCTAACCCCTACCTGCTCCTTAATGACCTGTCTCTGTACTGTCTAACCCCTACCTGCTCCTTAGTGACCTGTCTCTGTACTGTCTAACCCCTACCTGCTCCTTAGTGACCTGTCTGTACTGTCTAACCCCTACCTGCTCCTTAGTGACCTGTCTGTACTGTCTAACCCCTACTTGCTCCTTAATTACCTGTCTCTGTACTGTCTAACCCCTACCTGCTCCTTAGTGACCTGTCTGTACTGTCTAACCCCTACCTGCTCCTTAATGACCTGTCTCTGTACTGTCTAACCCCTACCTGCTCCTTAACGACCTGTCTCTGTACTGTCTAACACCTACCTGCTCCTTAGTGACCTGTCTCTGTACTGTCTAACCCCTACCTGCTCCTTAGTGACCTGTCTGTACTGTCTAACCCCTACCCTGCTCCTTAGTGACCTGTCTGTACTGTCTAACCCCTACCTGCTCCTTAATGACCTGTCTCTGTACTGTCTAACCCCTACCTGCTCCTTAGTGACCTGTCTCTGTACTGTCTAACCCCTACCTGCTCCTTAATGACCTGTCTCTGTACTGTCTAACCCCTACCTGCTCCTTAGTGACCTGTCTGTACTGTCTAACCCCTGCCTGCTCCTTAACGACCTGTCTCTGTACTGTCTAACCCCTACCTGCTCCTTCACGACCTGTATCTCATTCCCTGTGTACGTGGATGAACGATGCGTTCAAAGACACGCAGTGCAGCGTACCTGAAGCTGCTGCCCAGGCGACCGACATGTGCGGCAGGAAAGAGGTGCATCGTGGGAGCCCGCTGCCGTCGCTGGCGGTGATGATGTCATAGAGGGCTCGGGGAGCAGCACGGAGGGGGGCCGGCTGACGCCCCGGGCCCAGGAGCAGCTCTGGGCCGGGGAGGAGGAGGAGCGCGGCGACAGGGAGTCGGAGGAGGTGGACTTGGAGGGCGGGCGCTGGGAGCGAGGAGGGGGGAGCAGGGGGGAGGGGCCAGAGGAGGAGGAGGAGGAGGAGGAGGAGGGAGTAGGAGGGGCGTGAGGGTGAGGCTGGGACTGGGGGAGGAGGGGGGAGGGCCCGGAGGAGGAGGAGGAGGAGGAGGAGGGAGGTGGAGGAGGGTGGGGATGAGACTGGGGGTGCTGTAGGTGTCGCTGGGGGGTCGGGTGGGGGTAGGGCTGGCAGGGGTCCGGGGCTGGCCCCCGGGGGTGGGGGGGCGTAGTCTCCTGGGCGGGGGCCGCGTCTGGGGCCCCGGCGCTGGAGGGTTGAGGAGAACCTTCTGGAAGGGAAGGAGGAGAGAGGAGAGAGGGGAGGGGAGGAGAGAGAGAGAGAGGGAGAGAGAGAGAGAGAGAGAGAGTAGTGAGAGAGAGAGAGAGAGAGAGAGAGAGAGAGAGAGAGAGAGAGAGAGAGAGAGAGAGAGAGAGAGAGAGAGAGAGAGAGAGAGAGAGGGAGGGAGAGCAGGAGGGAGAGAGAGCGAGAGGAGAGGAGAGGAGAGGAGAGAGAGAGAGAGAGAGAGAGAGAGAGAGAGAGAGAGAGAGGAGGAGAGAGAGAGAGAGAGAGAGAGAGAGAGAGAGAGAGGAGAGGAGAGAGAGAGAGAGAGAGAGAGAGAGAGAGGAGGAGAGAGAGAGAGAGAGAGAGAGGAGGAGAGAGAGAGAGAGAGAGAGAGAGAGAGAGAGAGAGAGAGAGAGAGAGGAGAGGGAGAGAGAGAGAGAGAGAGAGAGAGAGAGAGAGAGAGAGAGAGAGGATAGGACAGAGGAGAGGAGAGGAGATGAGGGAGAGAGAGGTATAAAGCGTTCATTCCTCTTCACAGAGCGTAGCCATCCTCAATACATTAGTGAGTTGATGTATGATTATCCTAAGCCTGACTTGTAAGTCACTCTGGATGAAAGCGACATGACCACATGGAGATGAAGTGTATGTGAAGGAGGGCTGGATGCAGGCGGCTTCAGTGACAGAGTGTGTTCCAGTCCTACTCAGGGGGTCCCGTCTGGGGGTCCTCAGAGGACAGAGTGTGTTCCAGTCCTACTGAGGGGGTCCCGTCTGGGGGTCCTCAGAGGACAGAGTGTGTTCCAGTCCTACTCAGGGGGTCCCGTCTGGGGGTCCTCAGAGGACAGAGTGTGTTCCAGTCCTACTCAGGGGGTTCCCGTCTGGGGGTCCTTAGAGGACAGAGTGTGTTCCAGTCCTACTCAGGGGGTCCCGTCTGGGGGTCCTCAGAGGACAGAGTGTGTTCCAGTCCTACTCAGGGGGTCCCGTCTGGGGGTCCTTAGAGGACAGAGTGTGTTCCAGTCCTACTGAGGGGGTTCCGTCTGGGGGTCCTCAGAGGACAGAGTGTGTTCTAGTCCTACTGAGGGGGTCCCGTCTGGGGGTCCTCAGAGGACAGAGTGTGTTCCAGTCCTACTGAGGGGGTTCCCGTCTGGGGGTCCTTAGAGGACAGAGTGTGTTCCAGTCCTACTGAGGGGGTTCCCGTCTGGGGGTCCTCAGAGGACAGAGTGTGTTCTAGTCTTACTGAGGGGGTTCCCGTCTGGGGGTCCTTAGAGGACAGAGTGTGTTCCAAGTCCTACTGAGGGGGTCCTGTCTGGGGGTCCTCAGAGGACAGAGTGTGTTCTAGTCCTACTGAGGGGGGTCCCGTCTGGGGGTCCTCAGAGGACAGAGTGTGTTCTAGTCCTACTGAGGGGGTCCCGTCTGGGGGGTCCTTAGAGGACAGAGTGTGTTCTAGTCCTACTGGGGGGGTCCCGTCTGGGGGTCCACAGGGGTCTCTTCGTACCGGTGTCGGGTGCCTCCTCCTCCTCGTTGTCCGTGCTGCTCAGCTTGTCCGCGTCGCTCTCCAGGAGGTCACTTCCTGGTCCGGGGTCGTGGGGGGGCCGAGACTCCGCCCTCACCAGGTAGGCGGCCAATCCCAACTCTTGCTCCAGGGTGGTCCGCTGCAGGTAGGAGGAGCTTATGACGCGCAGGTCGCAGTATTTCAACGACCTGTGGGAGGAAGGGGGGGCGGCACAAGAACTTTATATTTTT
>NC_082395.1:3818186-3819705 GCF_031168955.1 Gadus macrocephalus | reverse complement strand
ACACACAGGGAGGAGTTAGGGAACAGCGACTCAAGGATCGGTCTTCAACCCTGACCTGCTGGATCACATGGAGCGAGCGGCCCGGTGCAAGTCTTCTCCTGGTTCTACTGGGAGCTTTCCAGTACAACCACAGTCTTCTACTGGTTCCACTGGTCCAGTACTACTACATTCTTCTACTGGTTCTACTGGGAGCTGCCCAGCAAAACCACAGTCCTCTACTGGTTATACTGGGAGCTGCCCAGTACAACTAGTCTTCTACTGGTTCTACTGGGAGCTGTCCAATACAACCACAGAATTCTCCTGGTTGCACTGGTCCAGTACAACTACAGTTTTCTATCGGTTGTGCTGGGAGCTGCCCAGTACAATTAAAGTCTTCTTATGGTTGTACTGGGAGCTGCCCAGTACAACGACAGGCTTATTCTAGTACTACTCGTCGCTACCAAGTACATTTACATTTGAGGGCCACACGACACAGAAAAGTAGTTTAAAACACAAAGACACACACACACACACACACACACACACACACACACACACACACACCAGAGAAACACACACACACACACCAGCCCGACCTTGCTCGGTTGCTATAGTGACAGTATGACGGTGGGTGGGTGAGGGGGTCAAGGTGCGTGGGTGAGGTAGTCTGGGGGTAGGGGACCCTGACCTCATAAACAGACCATGTCCCTGCAGTTGTTGTGCAAGGTATCCCATATCATGTCCCCCCAACCAGGTTAAATACACCAGCTTATCTACGAACAACAGCTCTGTTGGAATTGGAATACTGGAATACTGCCGTTTCCACGACCCAAAGGTACCGCTCTTTTAAAACTACAATCACAACATATGGACAACAAACCCGCAGCTCTTTTAAAACTACAATACCCAACTATCCACAGACAGGTGACTTCACGTGAGTTGTGTGGATGTTTTAGTTGGAAACGCCAAACAAGATTAAACCACATGTTTACTCACAAGTAATCAAGTAAAATATACTTTCTGTATTTGCAGCAGCATGAATACTTAAAAACAACCATTATTTTTTCATTCCATTCGGCCTGTTCTTCCGGTTGGTACAACCTCGGTCCTATCACGCGCACCCTATCATATTTACGATCGATTTATAAAAATCTGTAAACATGTTCAAACCGTGTTGTGGAGTGGGGGCGGGCGGTGTTGGGCAGCAGGTGACTTCAGGTTTGCATAAGGCAGGTTTGTGTGTGAACTATGGAGTACAGGTGGCTATGCACCTACCAGCTCCTGGGACTCCTTCTGCTAATACGGACACACCTTAGACCCACACTCCCCCACCGGAGGGACGGAGACACGCGAAGGTGGTGTCTCCACCCGTCCCATTACCTCAGCGTGTGTTACTATGGGCTGCAGTGTGAGGGCTATTACTATCATGGTAGTATGGGGGGGGGGGGGGGAGCTCACTAGTTAGACAGCAGGCGGTGTCGTGATACTGAAGTTGTCTTGTACTTCTTTATACTCGTTGTTAATCTCACATCGACCTGTT
>NC_082395.1:3670686-3813186 GCF_031168955.1 Gadus macrocephalus | reverse complement strand
GAGGCGGTCGGCGAAATAAACGACAGCCTCCAAATAGTTAGCCGGCAGATAAAGAGATAATGTGGGTCGTTCATCAACATACTTTACGCTCTAGCCGCCGCCCATATTCTCCTGAATGGTGGGACGGGCACGGGCGGGCGGGCGCACACACCCACACACACACACACACACACACACACACACACACACACACACACACACACACACACACACACACACACACACACACACACACACACACACACACACACACACACACACACACACACACACACACACACGCACGCGCGCACACACGCACACCGAGTTTTGATCGGCTTTGTTTATTTTGCATTCAGACGTAGGCCTATAACATAACATATCAGCCAGGCGTCGAGTTACAGAGCACACACCTTTACCTGCGGAAGGGGCGTATTGCATGATGATGATGATGATGATGAGGTAGTCAGTCAATAGCATAAGGATCATTGAGTAGTTAGTATAATGCACACACGCACACACTGACCAGGGTTAATTATAAAGTAAAGGCCTATAGTTTTTTGACGACCTTTTCGAATTCTAATATAACCAATATGCCTGTCAACTACCTACCCCCATCAAGAGGAAGTTATTTCCTTGATGGTCAAATCAAAGGTCAATCCTCATTATCTTGTGGTATGTACAACTTATACAACTTATAATTTACCCGGTCCTTCCTTGCTTCAGGTATTCAAGGCACAGGGACGCGCATTGTTTGATATGATCAGGGATGTTTATGGGGACACTAGGAAGGCGCAGGTAAGAATATCATTCCAAACATTTTGACTTGGTATTACGCGTCCCTCAGAGCTGCTGCCGGTCGCCCCCCAGTGACTGACACCTGTAACAACACGGTCACACGCAGTCCTCGTAGCCTTGCAACCAGGGCCGTAGCCAAAACAAACACTCAAGTGATGATCACATAGACTCAGAATCGGACTTAATTACATTTTCAGTTTCCACCACCAAAGTAGTATTATTTGCTACATCCATATCAATGCATGCATCAACATTGATAGGCACAACCCTAATGTAGATAAGTGGTTGTAAAACAATAACTTACTATATTAACACTGAACAAAAACAACAACATTGATTACACAATTCTTCAGATTCAATAAAAAGTTAGATACAAAATGGTGTCCTTATCATTAAAAAAAATCAATGATTTAAGTCTAATAATCCTAACCAACGGTTTCCAGTGTTAACAAATAGGCCCAATAAGAGATAGCAGATGAACACACTCGCAGCATTCCTTATCGTTCCTTGGTGGGACTGTCACGCAATCTCACTAGGGCGTGTAAATATTACCAGTGCACATCAATCTGTGCTGAGGGAGATTCCCTTGAGACTTCAGGTATTATCCTCAGATAGCAGTCAGCACACCTGTTAATAGCCCAGGTCAAGTCAGGTGGAGTCAAGTCAAGTCGTGAATGTACGTTCAATCATGATCAATTTCAGCTTATTTCTAAACTGTTCGTATTGCCTCTGTGTTGTGTATTTTTCGGCGTAGTAGTAATTCTTCAAATGGAAATCAAAGCAACTTGACAGGTTGGATAAGAGGGTTGAATAGATGGTTTATTCCAGGATGTAATACAGCGAGATGCAGATTTAGGTGGAATAATCTCTAGTGTTTCTAGGCGGTTGAGGAGCAGACTCCCGACGTGCTCCTTGGCTGTCAAACCCTCTTCTCACCGAACCAAAGGGTTGGGGCGAGTATTATAATAGAGAAAACGTGAATAACAAGAGAACACAAGCAGTCTAACCCTTAATAACCCTGGCTAGGTCCCAGACGACCAGGTTGGTTCCTCCTTGTTGAGACATAACAAATGGCAGAATGTTGGAAATGACACCTAGTATCAGTATGAGAGGCACTGGCCTGTTTCTAGACTAACGTAGTTTAAAGAACACCCTTAAAAATGAGAATTCAGTGTATTTACTGGTAAACAATTAACTAAATCAATGAAAGAAAGCATCATAAACATAAAAGTATACTCATCATACATAAGTAAAACAGGTGTAGGCTACTTAAAAAAATAACAAACTCACTAGGTCACTCATGATTAAACCAAAACAGATAAAAAATAGAAAAAATAAAAGGAAATCGACTGTCCAGACAACTCCCTCTGCTCGGCAGTGAAGCTCTACCTTTCTTTAGTAGCTCCCACCGCTCCCCGCAGCAAAGTGCTTCCGTTAGTCTCAACAAAATTAAAGGGCCCAGAGGAAGGCTTAGCCTTAGAAACTTTGCAAAGTTTTGGGCACCAGACCTTGCGACAGGTTGGGCTCTCTAACACAGCCACACTAAGGGGGGCCAACAAGATCGGGGCAGTCCCCGGGGGGGTCGGTTGGTGGGGGGGTCATTCGGTGAAACACACAGAGAGCTAAATTGACGACCACATAAAGCATAATAATGGGAAGGGCAAAGGGCAGTGCGATTTCAACTATCTCAGAAAACATAGACCCACCCAACCCACTTAGCCATTCTCTCAAGGACGCACCAGCGGTTTCCAACTTCAGCCCAGCCACATTATCATAGAAGTCATGTAAATAATTAGACACATTTGTAGACGCATCAGGGACGTATGTGCAACATCTCTGGTGTAAATGGCGCAGTAACCCTCCAAGATGCACAGCAAGAAAGTCCAATAGATACTGATGTTGGGAAATCATTGTCCTTAGCCTGTACAATTCATGATTAAGGTCAGTCAGGCCATGGCCGGAAGCATTCGCTATAGCGTCTGTAATATGGACTAAATCTCTAATCGCAGTAAGAGCAACTGTGACACCATAGTGTGGAATGATAGCAGAAAAGACTGTCTGAGTTGGAGTAGCAACTTGAAAGTTCTGACGGAATAAATCACGCTTAGATCTAATGGTAGCATTACCCTCCAAATGTTCCTCTGACACAATCTCCAAAGCAGGCACGACATAAGCGACATAACATGAACCACTCCCATTAGGAGGCCGATATGAATAAGCGTCCTGTCCACACACAAACACGTTCCCATTTACCGCAGGCAAGGCATCGGTGGCAATCGTTTGGCAGGCTGAAGAACCAGGCAGGCGGGTTAATGGGGGTAGGGGGACATTTACAAACAGATTCTTTCCTGATATGGAAAACCTGTCCCTGGCTCACATTGGCTGAATATGAACACACACTTCCTTCTTTGGTCGAACAAATGACACCCTTAGGAGCATAGCTCAATTTGATCTTAATTGGGGGACCTGCATCCATCGAGACGGTGTGATAGGGAACCTGGGCTGCTACAGATCTAGGAGGGTGGTTATCTTCAATGACATGTTTGTAAGCTGCAATATACTCTGGGATGGTGAACGGGACAGCGAGGTAAGGATATACCTAAGATGAAAATGGCATAAGTCCACAAACCCAACACTACTTCACCCCTTTAGCCTTTCGCCTGTTTCTAGGCGGTTGACGTCTCCAGACGTGCCCCTTGGCTGTCGATCCCGCTTCTCACTGAACCAAAGGGTTGGGGCGAGTATTATAATAGAGAAAACGTGAATAACAACCGAACAGAAGCACTCTCACCCTTCATAAGGCCCTGGCTACGGCCCAGACGACCAGGTTGGTTCATCCTTGTTGAGACATAACAAATGGCGAAATGTTGGAAATAACACCTCGTATCAGTACGAGAGGCACTGGCCTGTTTCTAGACTAAGATGTGAACACAGAGAGACCCCGAAATGCACCAACGTTCTACAATCACATGGGAAAAACAATCGATTAAAGCAGCATCTTTATCTCAGTCCAAAGACGTGACAGCTACCGAAAACAATTAAAGATGCTGAAGGGAAGTTATGCATCTCACACTTCTGTGATTAACGGGATGGATTAAGGATGGATTTGTGGCCCCCTACTTGACATCAAAGTTTAGCATTGTTGTCAAACGCACCTTTTTGCTGAGTGGCTTGCCACGCTTTTTTATCGCTTGTGATAGGGTGACCAGATGTCCCGGTTTTGCCGGGACAGTCCCAATTTTGAGTTGCGTGTCCTGAGTCCCGACAAAAGCCAAAGGACGCTAAAATGACCCGATTTCCACCAACCGCTATGAAATGTCCCGTGTTGTCAGCGATTACATAGCCAACGTGATCTAATGATAGCCCGATCATTAACTTAGATTGGGTCAGTTGTGCTCCTTTTTTCTGTTGAATACTTGATGTGGCCCCGCCTGACCCAGACTCTACCTCCAGGGGCCCCCAGGTAGGTTGAGTTTGAGACCCCTGCTCTAAATGCTCTCCTACAGAGGCAGTGGACAGTGGTCAACTCAAAAAGAAATATTCTCAGAAAGAATTTCACTGATAGTTGATGGATGGCTAAGTAATTTCTAACACATTACAATAAATTAACAGCTCTTAAATGTAATTTACAGCTCATTTGCATGCATTTAAAGCTTCGGTAATGCTACTTAATAAACACTAACACAACAGTATTAGGTGACATCAACACTCATCACGCTTAACCTCTGACCCCTATGTCACCCAGCTGTCTGCACACATACGCTTCACCGATTGGCTGGCCCCTGGTGGCTGGCGACGCCCCCCAGAGGAATGCAGACGTCCGTCCTGTTCGCCTGTCGGTCGCTGCAGCAAGCCCCGCCCCCCTCGGCTGGAAGCCTGCACTCTGATTGGCTGCTGCGGGGGAACAGCAGGGGGTAGGGCACGGCTTTGATTTGTCGACTGTGGAGGGCGGAGCCTTTTGACCTGCAGACAGAAAGAGACGGGTGACACATCTAACGTGATGTGGATGCATCTTTTGTGCTCAGTAAAGCCCTGATGTTTATCCTGGCATGGCTTCTCATTGGTCTTGTTGGAGTTGGTGTAGCTAAGCAGCCAACTACAGGCCACACAGGCTGCTGCTACAGCACCCGACGATGGCTGTGATTGGTCAATAACCTCTCCGAGATGATCCTAGTCGCCGGTAGGAGGCGAGACTTTGTTAAAAGACTCGGTGAAACGGGGCTCTTTTAAAAGTCTCCTCCGTCCGCGACGCAACGCCTCATAAAGGCATTGCCCTGACATACTACACTCCTATAGGGTAGGGGAGCTGTCCGTCACGGGAAATCGTAGGCGGTGCTTACGTCTGCGCGTAGAGCACCGCCGCCCTGGACAGTCGATGGAGTTGCCACGGTAACAGACCAGCGAGGGAGGGGCCCGCCCTGCTCAGGGTGAAGTCTGATGACGGCACCAAAAAAACACATCACCACGGAAACAGGGACAAAACATTGTTATGTGTGTTATATATTATGACGTTGTTATACATA
Source organism: Gadus macrocephalus (assembly GCF_031168955.1). Taxonomy (NCBI): domain Eukaryota; kingdom Metazoa; phylum Chordata; class Actinopteri; order Gadiformes; family Gadidae; genus Gadus; species Gadus macrocephalus. Next base: position 3,807,886 of record NC_082395.1, on the reverse strand, counting down.
TGATTATCATATTGTTTTATTTATAGTATATTATTAAACCTTATTATTATATTGTTTTATATATCATATATTAAGAAATTGGGATACTTATTTCACATTATTATATTGGTATATTATATTTATATCATAGTATTAAAATATTGTACTATATAATACTTTCATATTGCCATACATACTCACAAACTCACTCACACTCTCTCTCTCTCTCTCTCTCTCTCTCTCTCCCCCTCTCTCTCCCCCTCTCTCTCTCTCTCTCCCCCCCTCTCTCTCTCTCCCCCCCCCTCTCTCTCTCTCTCTCTCTCTCTCTCCCCCCCCCCCCCTCTCTCTCTCTCTCTCTCTCTCCCCCCCCCCCCCTCTCTCTACCTGGGGTCCTGGGGGGCAGTAGGTGGTTCGGACCCGGCCCTGAGGAGTAGGGCTTCAGCCTGAGGTCAGCCGGACCAGAGGGGCTCTCTCTCCATCCCTCCCCCCTGCATCGCCCTCCCCCCCACGCAGGGCTGGGGGCCAGGAGGGCTGTGGGGTGGGCTGGAGGGACCCCACGCCCCTGGTTCCCGTGTGCCTAAAGAACAAAGACGTCTGATTGACTGAATCTTTAAACAGGGCTTTTCTCTCAGAGGGACGTCATTAGAGCATCCAGGGAGAACCAAGGAACATGAGGTCACGGCCTCCCCTCTCCTCTCAGACGCTTCTAGGTAGAAACACTGTTAACTCGTGCAGAATTACACCTTCAGTTCCCCCACCAGGCTAAGATTAAGAACCCAGATAAAAAGAAGGCCCATAACGTTAATCATGTTAGCTATAATTATAATGGTATAACGATCACCACATCCTCACAATCAAATCCTTACAATATTATATTAGGTATTCATTTTAAATAAATACATTTTAATTGTAGATTACTTTAGTTTTACCATGCGGTGATGTGTGGTTAGCGAGGCGTTGACCTGACGCCCTGGCGGCCCGTCGTGATTGGTCGGTTTGGGGGTCAGGTGATCAGGAGGCGCACAGCGTCGATGCTCCTTCTTACTCAGTGCCTGGGGACAGACGTAGTTTAGTAACTACACCTCCTACTGAACGCTGGATCAATAAGTAACGTCATACAGCAATACAGCAGTAGATACAAGATACAGGATACAAGATCGATTATTGTCGTTTACACAATGGAAACAGTCTACACTGGGCAACGAAATTCTTAATTTGCAAGTTCCCTTCACACAAAATATGCTTAAAATAAAAGTAGATAAATAAACTAAACTGCTAAAAATATCTGTACAAAGAGCAGAATTTAGTTAAACAAAAACTGTTAAATATAGGGTGCTGTTTAGCATGTGCAATGTTCGCAGACAGCAGAAGGCCCTGAAAGACATTGAAATACAGACGTTTTTGAATATATAAGTTGGATGTTGAATATTATTAGTAGACAAGTACATAGTGCAAATGAAGCTCAAGGTTGAAAATAAATAGAGTTCACAGTATTGAATATAGTGCAAATACAGGGTGTCATCAGTGTTTGAGAGAGTCATTCAGCAGTCTGACGGCCTGTGGATAAAAACTGTTTTTAAGTCTGGTTGTTCTGGCTTTCATGCTCCTCATGGCCAGAACAAGCACTCTATGCTGTACCAATATAAAGAAAGTAGTTTGTTTAGATACAAATGTACTCGATACTAACAAATACGACGTATACTGTAGTAATACCTACTACTGTACACTGTTCTAAAGTATACTGAAAATGAATAACAATGACGCTAAAGATTAGGCTCTGTCAGAGTTGGTATAGAATCCCGCTTTATCTTAAAGGGACAGTGTCTAGAGTTTAGTGGCATCTATAGCCGAACAGACATGGCAGAAATGGAATATAATATTCATAAATATGTGTTATATGTGGGGGAAGATACCTCAGCAACTTCACTGCTAGATGCCACTAAATCCTTCAGACTGCACCTTTGACTTCACCTACCTGTTCTTTACCAGGTAGGTTTCACCTAAACTTCACACTAAAGGGTCAGACAACGCTTGAACCTCCCTCTCTTGGCTAAACGTCCCTTGTCAAACCCAATGGAATGAGTTCAGATCGACTTAAAGGGTTAGGTTATATCTTTGTTGGAAGTAGAACATCAGGCACAAGGGGCCTGTCTCATCACATAAACTGAGCACATTTAAACCTTGGCTGTGCGGTACATGGAAAGTGTTTGTAGTAACACAATAACGACTGCTTGTTTATTGTTCCCAGCCTGCTTAATGACTAAATAATGGAAATCATGTAAATATAATAAACTGACTGCAGGGAAGGCTGCACTTCACACCGTATGATTTTAATATTCATTTGCATTTGGCGAGGAATCCGAGATTCCATGTAAACATTCAAACGACGTGATGACAGCACGGGCTGCCGGCCTCCGGAAAACACCTGATACAATAGTAATGTGAACCTGTGTTCACACACCGTCAACCACACACACACACACACACACACACACACACACACACACACACACACACACACGCACACAGTAATCTGTTTACACAGGTAGGTAGTCAAATACCCATAAAGCCATTAGCAAGAAGTTAAAGTTGCGGAAGGACAGAGATGATCTAGTTCAGGTTTCACCCATCAGTTTGCATGCCTGCCTGACTGCCTGTCTGACTGTCTGCTTGTCTGTCTGCCTGTCTGCTTGTCTGTCTACCTGTGGGTGATAGCGGTTAAAAATAAAGAATAGCTCGAGTTTAGTCAAATGCGACCCAGCCTACCCATCTGAAGCATGTCTCAGGATGTACTGTAATACTAATAAGTAATACTCTGATACCGTGGTACTATGATAGAACTGTAGTACTATACAAGTACTGTGGGACTATATCAGTTGGCCGGTACTTAGTCCAGTGGGGTTTTACAGTCTGTAAAACAGTTATTCAGCAGATAAGGCAACCCAACCTATCAGTGAGCGTAGCTGAAGCCCCCGAGCCGATAGGCCGCCATCGCCTCACCTGCACGATGTCGGCGTTGGTGTGGCTCTGCGTGGCCTGGCCGTGCTCCGTGTACCTCAGCAGCGTGCGGTCCATGTCGCTGCTGGCGTACTGGAACAGCTTGTTGCTGCCGCTGATGACGATGACGGCGATGTCGCAGTCACACAGGACGCTCAGCTCGTACGCCTTCTTCATCAGACCGAACCGCCGCTTGGTGAAGGTGACCTGGTCCCACCACGGGCAGACAGACAGAGGGACGGGCAGACAGACAGAGGGACGGGCAGACAGACAGAGGGACGGGCAGACAGACAGAGGGACGGGCAGACAGACAGAGGGACGGGCAGACAGACAGAGGGACGGGCAGACAGACAGAGGGACGGGCAGACAGACAGAGGGACGGGCAGACAGAGACAGAGGGACGGACAGACAGACAGAGGGAGGGACAGACAGACAGAGGGAGGGACAGACAGACAGAGGGACGGACAGACAGACAGAGGGACGGACAGACAGACAGAGGGACGGACAGACAGACAGAGGGACGGACAGACAGACAGAGGGACGGACAGACACACAGAGGGACGGACAGACAGACAGAGGGAAGGGGCAGACACACAGAGGGACGGACAGACAGACAGAGGGACGGACAGACAGACAGAGGGACGGGCAGACACAGAGGGACGGACAAACAGACAGAGGGACGGACAAACAGACAGAGGGAAGGGGCAGACACACAGAGGGAAGGGGCAGACACACAGAGGGACGGACAGACAGACAGAGGGACGGACAGACAGACAGAGGGAGGGACAGACACAGAGGGACGGACAGACAGACAGAGGGACGGACAAACAGACAGAGGGACGGACAGACAGACAGAGGGACAGACAGAGGGACGGACAGACACACAGAGGGACGGGCAGACACACAGAGGGACGGACAGACACACAGAGGGACGGGCAGACACACAGAGGGACGGACAGACAGTCAGAGGGACGGACAGACACACGGAGGGACGGACAGACAGTCAGAGGGACGGACAGACAGTCAGAGGGACGGACAGACAGACAGAGGGAGGGACAGACAGACAGAGGGAAGGGGCAGACACACAGAGGGACGGACAGACAGACAGAGGGACGGACAGACAGAGGGACGGACAGACAGAGGGACGGACAGACAGACAGAGGGACGGACAGACAGACAGAGGGACGGACAGACAGAGGGACGGACAGACAGAGGGACGGACAGACAGACAGAGGGACGGGCAGACACACAGAGGGACGGACAGACAGACAGAGGGACGGACAGACAGACAGAGGGACGGGCAGACACACAGAGGGACGGACAGACAGACAGAGGGACGGACAAACAGACAGAGGGACGGACAGACAGACAGAGGGAGGGACAGACAGACAGACAGAGGGACGCACAGACACACAGAGGGAGGGAGAGGGCTCAGCCACCGGGTCAGGACCAGCTCACACTAGAGCTCAGCCCTGCAGTGCATTCCTAACGGGAGAGTGTCGGAGCTCCACCTACCCCCAGGGCGCTACCTGGGCCCAGGTAGCCCGGGAACAGGGCCCGATGCTCAGGTACTCAGGTATAGGGGTACCCCTGGGCGCAACCTGGGCCCTCTCCTAGGGGTACTACCTTTGGCCCTCTACTCAGAGTCTCTGGGCCCTCTACTCAGGTTTATAGAAAAGAGAAAACCATTTCCTCCTAATATGGTTGGTTATTGTCTGTCGGTTACGACACCAAATGCAAAAATCAGTTGCATTTGCGGATCCAGTCGGTGCAGCCAGACTATTTGAATAAAGTCAACAACTTGGAACTAATATTGGCAGAGCATGACAAAAGAGGAAACCATTTCCTCCAGATATAGTTGGTTATTGTTGGTCGTTTACTGTGAATGAAACATAGGTTTAAGTTCACTTCTGAGTTCCAGTTGGCCCTTGAGAAAAACACGTACCACTTATGAAGGATACATTTTGGCACTGAAAGAAATAATGAATGTTTCATAATGACCCTTTTTTAAAGAACAGGTAAACAATTATTAAATATACTCATATCTCCAACAGACAAATATTTACTGGTGGTAGTTACATTCCAACCACAAATAATATTGATAACATGGTTAATCAATTATAGGTTACACTGGGCTGTGCCCAGTCAAACCAGTTGTAGAGTTGCACTGGACAGCTCTCAGTACAATAGCTTACAAATAAACCAACCAAATGAAATGTGTTTCCTCTCTTCTGATTGGCTCACCTGTCGGGTCCTCTCGTCCAGGATGCGGGAAATGCTGATCTTCTTCCTCCCCATCTTAGATGCTGAGGATCAGCTGGAGATCTGAGTGAAGCAGGGGATAGTTGACGGATCAAAAAGAAAACGGAGAATCAGGTTGAGATCTGCATTCGTTAGGTTACAGATCCTTAAAAACTGAAGACAAGGTGGAGTATTTCATGGTCGTTAAGGGACAGATCATTAGGTCTACTAGTTGCAATCTAATTTGATGTATGTAAAGAAAAGTGAGGACAAACATGAATTTAATTACATTTAAGAAGGAACCTGCTTTCAAATAAATGCTAATGCATTACATGCATTCAGAAAGCACTCAAATGAGGATTCAAAACCCTAGCATCATACACAAATGATAGTTTATCTATTCAATCTTAAAAAATGATTGAAATAGTGCATTATTTTACTGGACATAAAACTCTCTCCCCCTTTCTCAAAGAGACAAATGAATCATATGCACTTACCTGAAGAGGTCAAAGTTTGAAACACAGGCTTGAAAAAGGGTGCTTCTGTCTGTGTTGGCTACCTGTAAACATTAAGAGGCTCTCCGAAAGTGTCACCTACACACTGCCCTCTATCCCCACCTCATCTTATGAAGTGGCCTACTTAAAGACGCTGTTAGATTGAAGAGCTACCATTTCAGTGTAATTTGTTTGATAAACCACGGCCATTCGTCAGCTTTTAGTAAGTGAAATGTGCTGTGAGAATATCTGTTGAGAATTGGCTGTGGCTGCTTCTACGCGAGTTTTGACCGCTCCTGGCTCATTTCTGACCAATCACGGTAACTCTTCCCTGATTGGTTATGGGAATCCAGCGGAGCGAGGGGAGGGGAGCAGAGAGGGAGGGTATGTTCTTGGGTGGTTTAGTGTCAATCTACTTCCAAATCCTACCTACAGCTCATTTAATGGACAACAAAAGTAATGTCGTCATATCATTATATTCTATAGAGTTAATTAACCGGAATATAATTGATTAACCTTGATTGATTAACCATGTTATTTGTGGTTGGAATGTAACTTTCACCCGTATATATTTGTCTGTTGGAGAAATGAGCATATTTAATAATTGTTGGACCTGTTCTTTTAAAAAAGGGATATCATTAAACATTCATTATTTCTCTCCGTGGCAAAATGTAACCTTCATAAGTGGTACGTGTTTTTCTCAAGGGCCAACTGGAACTCAGAAGTGAACATAAACCTATGTTGTTTCGTTCACAGTAAACAACCAACAATAACCAACTATATCAGGAGGAAAATGTTTCCTCTTCTGTCATGCTCTGCCAATAGAAATGTTAGTTCCAAGTTGTGGACAATATTCAAATAGTCTGGCTGCACCGACTGGATCCACAAATGCAACATAATTTGCATTTGCACGGCCAGGCCACGCAGAGCCACACCAACGCTGACATCGTGCAGGGGAGGAGATGGCGGCCTATCGGCTCGGGGGCTCCAGCTAGGCTCACTGGTGGGTTGGGTTGTGTTGCCTTATCTGCTGAATAACTGTTTTACAGACTGTAAAACCCCGCTGGACCCCAAGTACCGGCAAACTGATATAGTCCCACAGTCAGGCTATCTGCAGGATTCAGCAAGTCAAATTTAAGACTTTTTAAAGGCACCCAGTGCAACTTTCGAGGCTTAAAAATAAACATTCAATTTCTAGTCTTTTTTACACGTAGTAAGTTTCAATAACTCCATACCATTACATACCGACATTTAAGCAGCAAAGATGAGACGTCGTTGTGTGGTGAGAACTGATACAAAATCGATAACAACAACAATGCCGCCATTTTCTTTATTTTTTGTAACCTACAATAAATAAAGCAGGCTTCCAGTCAATGGAAAAATGGCTTCTCCCCACCGGCGATTGTTGTTGTTTACGATTTTCTATCAGTTCTCACCACACAACGACGTCTCATCTTTGCTCCTTGAATGTCGATATGTAATGGTATGGAGTTATTGAAACTTACTACGTGTAAAAAAGACTAGAAATTGAATGTTTATTTTTCATTGAATGTTTACATAAAGTTGCACTGGGTGCCTTTAAGACCTTTTTAATACCACCTTGAATGAAATATAAGACCTAAAACACGCGATGGTGGTTGGGATCCCGCTGTATTATAACCCAAGCATTTTGCTCGCGATTTGCGAGTCAGGGAGCATCAAACGGAAGAGATCTCCTATTCCCCTCATTGGAGTTGTAAGACTGGTGCTTGGCCACTGTATTTAAAATCCACAAAACCTCTGCTTTTGGTGTCGGTGTTGTTCCTGAAAAGTCCCACGAGAAAAAATAAAATAAAAATAGTCCTGCCCCAACAAATTTAAGACTTTGAGTTACAGTATTTAAGACCAGCATATGACATTTCTAACGAATTTAAGACTTATCAAGGCCTTAAATTTAGAAACATGAATTTAAATCTTTTTAAGGATGCGCGGACACCCTGCCCACAGTACTTGTATAGTACTACAGTACACATAGTACCACGGTATCAGAGTATTACTTATTAGTATTACAGTACATCCTGACACACGCTTCAGATGGGTAGGCTGGGTCGCATTTGACTAAACTCAAGCTATTCTTTATTTTTAACCGCTATCACCACACAGGTAGACATGCAGACAGATAGTCAAGCACTATTTTTTTTCCGTGCCAAAATGTACCCTTTTTGGCACAAAATGTATATGTGGTAGGTGATTTTCTCAAGGGCTCACTGGAACGCAGAAGTGAACTTAAGTGGTTTTCCTCTTCTGTCATGCTCTGCCAATTGAAATGTGACTCCCAAGTTGTTGACAATATTAAAATAGTCTGGCTGCACAGACTGGATCCACAAATTATAAATGATTTTGCATTTGGTGTCGTGTCACACAGGCATTTCCTCAAACCTCAGACAAATAAACAGATTGATTGTGGTTGTTTCTGAGTGTTGACAGATGAGGGACATTGAGCTGTCAGTACAACTACAAACGCGATTCAAAACAGGCGGTGTGTTTTGTCTAGATGTTCACAACAAAATACCTCAAACTCACTCGCACTTTATTTCCATCAGTGTTTCAGCAGAGAACAGGAACCATTGGAGTCCTCAGGTGACCGGAATCAGGATTCAACCGAACAACCACGTTAAACTGATTCTACTGCAACAAACCAGGTTAAACTGATTCTACAGCAACAAACCACGTTAAACTGATTCTACTGCAACAAACCAGGTTAAACTGATTCTACTGCAAGAAACCAGTTTCAAACTGATTCTACTTTAACAAACCAGGTTAAACCGATTGAGTATGAACTGATTCTACTTTAACATAACATTTTATGTCCCTGAAAGCAAAAACCAGTGTAGGCCAGATGTTCTGCATAACATCCAGCATGTCAGTTATCAGATAACTGGGATGAGTCTGGGGTGAGTCTAGATTTAATCTAGGTTTGGTCTTGGATGAGTCTAGAGTTAATCAAGGTTGAGTCTGGGGTGAGTCTGGGGTAAATCCAGGTTGAGTCTTGGGTGCGTCGGAAGTGAGAAGAAGCTGAATTTGTCTCAATGTTCACTGATAACTTGTTGTTCGTGGAAACATTGACTTATCTTGAAGTTACATATTGTATGCTGCCTTCTGGTTTATGTGAACACAGCTCACACGCACAAAAATACACACACATTGTGCACATTAACAACGTGCACAAGCAACCCTTGTTATATTACAAAAAGTAATATGAAACACTTCCCCGTGTTTAAATAAAATATATTGAGGTGCTCAGTCTTGCGGTCGGCTCTATACGTCAATACATTTGTGAACATTGAACACAATGAACAAAATCATGTTTTTTCAACGTATTAACAGTGGCGGCTGGTGATCAAAAATGCTGGTGGGGCACAGTAATAGACAGGGGGTCTGGAATTTGGATTGGCTGGTTGTTATCAACCCCTCCAGGGACATGGAAATGATCGTTGTCACCAGTTGCCTTGGTAACGCACAACTTTGAAGTCCAACGAGGAAACTGGTTGGGCGTCATTCTGTCATTCCTTCACAGCCCCGCTGGCGATCGGCGCTTATGGGGACGATGAAGGCACGCAAAGGCCACACCCATTTCACAATGGGCCCCGCCTACCTCGCCACGGCGGTCTGTCAATCAATGTGGCCTCCTTGTGCCGGGGGTCAGACAGCCACCAGTCACAGCGCAAAGCAGAGCAAATCAACACCAAGGGGGCGGGGCCAAAGGTGAGGTCATCCCTGGAGGTCAAACATCTGCAGGCAGCGGCTGGAGCAGCAGTAGGCAACGAAGCTCACCGCGGATCTAGAGCGAGAGACCCCACACAGACACACACACACACGACAGTTTAATCAGTGGATGGTGATATAGGAATGGAGAGAGGGATACGGCTTTAAGAGATAGATATGTGGTGTGTGTGTGTGTGTGTGTGTGTGTGTGTGTGTCTGATTGTATGTCTGTATTTGTGGTCGTTTGAATGGACGAATGTATGTATTGATGCATAGATGTCTGTATGTATGGGTGATGGTTTGCACAGACGTATGTATGAATGTATGTCTAGATGTACAGTACGTATGCATAGATGTACAGTATGTACGTACAGGGGATGGTTTGTATAGATGGACAGTATGTCTGTGTGTAGGGGAGATGTTTGTGTAGACCATTGGTTCTCAAAGTGTGGCCCGCGGGCCAATTGGCCAACAAAAATAAATAAATATAAAGAGAAAAGTCGACTCTCTCTAGCTTTCAATTAAAGCCTGTTACATTTGTTAGTTTTAATCCGACTGTACATTACTTTGAAAGGATGAACCTCAGTTTCGTGATTTAAACCTCACTTGACCTCACTCCCAGAGGTCCACGGTGCAATGGTTTTTTTCACCACTGGGATGCTGACGGCGTTTCCTGCCTGATTTTTTTCAGTCAGTTTGGGTTCCTAAATTGGCCCTCAGCTGTCCAAACTTTGAGAACCCCTGGTGTAGACGTATGTACAGGGGATGGTTAGTATAGATCAGGGGTCGGCAACCCTAGGCACGCGTGCCACCACTGGTACGGGGCAGCATAATCATTGGCACACTTAAAGAGAAAAAAATAAATATATATTTATATATATTTTTTTTTTTATTATTATGATTAAAAAATTTCAGCACAATGCGGCAGCATAATTACTGCTAATAATTACATTACTACCGATTATTTATTTTTTTCACTTTATTCTGTTTTGGGAATTCCCTCCCAGTGCAAATATGTTAAAATTAGTTACAGAAAGTAGTGTTCTGAAACGGGATCAATTAATAGTTTTTGAACCTACGTATGTTCCTATGTGAGTAATAGAGAAAATATTGTTGCAAGTGGCCTGTATGCATCACCTTCACATGGTTTTACAAAGCTGTACATGTATTAAAGGTATTGATGTGGATGGTTCCAGCATTCTCATATTTTCTCGTTTTTGACATTTCTCACAGTTCAAATATGTTTTTGAATGAGTTTCTGAAAATGGTGTTTTAAGATGGGACATATGCAATTATAATTTGTAAACCCTTGTTGCAAATATAACACCCAAAAAAATATTTGAAATGTTGATGCATGATTGTGGACTATATGGAATATGGTGCAATTCCAGGTCGTCCAAATGTTTTTGGTCGCTGTGTCATAATTCATCTTAATTTTTAATATATCGTTGCTTAAGGCACACCAATTAACGAGAAAATGTCAAACTGGCACTGCATGTTGAAAAGGTTGCTGACCCCTGGTATAGATGTACAGTATGTCTGTGTGTAGGGGAGATGTTTGGTGACGTAGGTATGGTTGTTTGGTAGAAGCTGACCTGTGGTGCACCCCGCCCAGGGTGGTGTCTCTCAGGGGGAAGGCTTTGGGGTAGGCGGAGGTGAACATGGGCTGACCGCAGCGGGGGCAGTGCCCCAGAGGACAAAACAAGCGCTCCTGAAGGCTCCTGGGCAGGACCAGGTCTAGAGTACACACACACACACACACACACACACACACACACACACACACACACACACACAGGAATTCAAAGTACATACTATTACACAAGCAAAAAAAAGGTTCTTTAGCCAATCAGAAGACCCATAACATTATTTCGTTTCATGGAGGTATCATGGAGGTATTTCATGGAGGACCCCCACGTACCGTGGGGGTCCTGGAGGTGGGTGCGATGCAGGCTCCTCATGGCCAGCTCCTCTAAGGGAGCCACTCGCTCAGACTCCCAGGCCAGCAGCTTGACCTCTGGGGGCAGCGGGACCCCCAGCCCGGCCGCGCCCCCCAGCACGGCCGCCCCCTCAGGGAGCACGTCGGAGGTACCGCACCTGGAGGGGACAATTAGTTACACACACACACATAGAGAAATAGTAAGCTCTGTGTGTGTGTGTGTGTGTGCGCGCGTGTGTGTGTGTGTGTGTTTACATGTTGATGTGTATGTGTGTTCACGGTTGTTTGGGTTAATGTGTGTGTGTATATAGTTGTGTGTGTCTGTGTGCGTTACCCATTACAGCCGATGACTTTGTTGTACAGGTAGGACGGAAGACCCTTCAGCTCGACGTTGTAGTCCACAAACACAAACCGCAGCTCCCGGGAGCGCCCCAGGTCTGAGACACACACACTCTTTATCAGACGGATGCGAAGACTCTGCCTCTTTTTCGAGAATTACTCATCGGTCTGTGTACATTTGGGATGAGAAAGTCTGCCACCTAGTGGACAGCTTGATGTGAGGCCGGTGGTATGTACTACGCAGACAGCTCTGCAAAGATCAGACGGTTTTCCCCACAGTGGGCCACGGAGAGGTGTCAGTTAGAGTGTTCGATTTAAGGCATAACAAGCGGTGCGATTATTGGCTTTGCTTTCGTCGTGAACGCACACGCACCCCAAAAACACACGTTAGGGTGTATGATGCAGTTCCCCGTTTGACCAGTGGGGGCTGACCTGGCGGCAGGCTGGTCAGGCGGTTGGCGGACAGCGACAGCTCGTTGAGGCTGGTGAGGAGACACAGGTGTCGGGGCAGGTGTCTCAGCTGGTTCCTGTCTGCCGTCAGGTACTGGAGAGAGCGACAGCGATGGAGCCGCGCGGGCAGACAGGTCAGACGGTTCCGGGACACGTCCAACGACTCCAGCTCCTGGAGTTCCCCCACCTCTGAGGAGAGAGAGACAGACAGACAGGTAGAGAGACAGACAGGTAGAGAGAGAGAGAGACAGGTTGAGAGAGAGAGAGAGACAGACAGGTCGAGAGAGACAGACAGAGAGACAGACAGGTCGAGAGAGAGAGAGAGAGAGAGAGAGAGAGAGAGAGAGAGAGAGAGAGAGAGAGAGAGAGAGAGAGAGAGAGATAGAAGCCGGTACCTGAGGGGAGGGCTTCTAGCTGGTTATTGGCCAATCGGAGATGCCGGAGGGAGCGGAGTCGACCAATCTCTGGACAGAGGAACAGGAGGGCGTTGTCACTCAGATCCAGAGACCTCAGCCTGGACAGCTCTCCTATGTCTGGACACACACACACACACACACACACACTTTATCTGCATGAGTGAATTTTGTCTGATTTATTTTTAACAGCATTGACTGTTAGAAGGACTTACCTTCCGGAACCATCACGATGTTGTTAGAGTGGAGGTACCTGGTAAAAAAACACAAAACATTCAACAATGTTTGCTTCTGAAGCCCTGGCGACAACTGCTGGCCACATGCTAGAACACCACAACACCACAACCTCCAAGGGCTCACAGTACAGACACCACAACATTAACATCTGTTTTAGTGGGTTGCGGTTATCATGACTAAACTTATTTTTAATTACTTTTTAAATGTGCAAAGCATCTTGCAATGGTGGCACCAATTGTACCCCTAACCATCCCTGGAGTGAGTTTGGTCCTTCTCAAGAATTATTCATTGTTAAATATGGACTTCATTTTCTTGCCCTTTGGGAGGCTAGGGTCATAAATATATTGCCTTTAAAACCTGTTGAGACTGGAAAACTGTGCTTAAAGGCTATGCAAATAAAATGTACATGACTTACATCAACAAGAAGCACTTGTTCTAGCCCAACAATGCTGCATTTAGGGAACAATTAATAATAACCAAACAGGAGAACTTACAGCTCAATCAGATTTGGAAGCTTCTGGGCGAGGTTTTCAGGCTGAGAGAGAGAGAAGGTGACGGGCAGAAAGAGAACAGCACTCGTCTCTAGTTGTCAGTGTAGGAAGACCCCAGATTGTAAAAGCAAGATGACACAAGGTGTGTGTGAGTTTACCAGTGTAGTGAGAGAGTTCCTCTTCATGTACAGTCTCTCCAGGAACTGCAGCCCCTCATCTTTCAGCAGCTCCACGGGGAACTTGTTGAGGTTGCGGTAGTTGAGGAACAGGTTCTTGTGGCGCTCTTGCTTGGCCATGCAGATGGCTTCGTGGAGCTCAGTCGCCATGGCTGGTCCCGGGAAAGAAGATGCTGGGAAGAACCTCAGTCTATAGCATGATAAGGCTATTGATTGAAAAAGATGGTATACAATTAAACCAAGCTAAGTAAACGACTGTACTGAAAGTCTACATTTTTATTGAATTAGATTCGGGTCCCAACTTCATGATACATGATGCTCTACACAGTATAAGGTTAGTAATTCAATAGAGGCAAAGAGCCAGCCCTAGTGATTAATTCATCAGCATTAGAAGTGTTTGACCTTGCGGAAAACTGCATATTCAGAACTCCAGATCATATCCTAACATCTTTAAGAGTCGACATGGAAGTAAAATATGACAGTATAGTTATTAATGTTGGCGTCTTCAATTCCCTCACAATTATCTCCGCTCCAGCAGTTTCGTTTCACAACAGCAACATTTTACAACAAACACGCTGAACGACTGGGAGCTTCGACAGCACATCACCCTTCAGACTACCGTTGAACCCCTTGTTGTGACACATAAACCCTACATTATATCTGACCTGGCGACGAGCTGCTAGCCTAGCATCGGCGTCGAGCCGCGGAGGTAAACGCTCTGACATCATCCACGCTGACTCCACAGAACGCTGGGGTTTGTAGTTTTTTGAACTGCCGTTTTGTAGTCCTACCGTTTCTGAAGCCATAGTTGAGTATAGAAAAATAAAATAACGTGTGGGTCGAAAAGCTTAGCTTATTCTAGGCTTAAATCAGTCATAAATCCGTAGCATACATTTGTTTTACAGTTGTATATCTAAAGACATCTGGACATGGGGAGGATGTTTGGTACTAATGAGAACAGTTTTTCTAAAGAACACAAATAATTCAAAACGTTTTGCATACGTTTTTTATTCACCTTAAGTCATGTGGTAAACTCTTAGAAAAAAAGACAGCAATAAACCAACAGCTGCTCCATAATTCCCAGAACTCACAGCAGCCCGTAGACAATACAACCTTATTTCAAAAGAAACGTACAAAACGGAAAAACAAAAAATATATATTATTCTTTTACTGCTTAGTCACAGGTTGCGCATACAAAATTACTGTCATTAATAACAAAACATAAACCCAACAACAATCAGTTCAATTCAACAATTCAAGTTGATAACAGGTCCGAACTGACTCGACCTGAACACGGCCAACACACACCCATGTGTGTGTGTGTGTGTATATATGTGTGCGTTTCACAGCAACCAATCAGACATGGCCAGCTGAGTTGTCTGGTCGACAGCCAACTAATTTGAACATCATTCTGTACAGCCAATCAGTCCAACCGATTGTTAAAAAAGAAAACACCATCCCGCCAGGATCGAATTGGCTGTGACGCACACATGTTGTCAGATGGTAGACAGTCCGAGAAAACACATTTTGTACTGGTCCACGTCTTAAACAGGCTGCCATTAAGAGACACACACACACACACACACACACACACACACACACACACACACACACACACACACACACACACACACACACACACACACACACACACACACACACACACACACAAAAATGACAAATCAAACTCTGCATCCTCAAACTGATCCTTTTCAACCACAGAAGATATATTTATGCTTTCATCATATATATTTATATAAAAAAACGTAAAAACATCTGTACAGAACAGGGATTTTTTTAATTTTTCTAATCAGGATTTTTTTTAAACAAAAAAACAGAAAACTTAATTCGTTTTCCTTTAAAGATTTCCTAAATTGCAAAAACAAAAACAAAGAAATGTGTCTTGTTTTCCCAGGGAAATTGGAGCTCTCCTTCCCGTATCTCACAATCCTTTAAAACATCTGCTGTACCGTACTTCCCTCCATACCCTCTCATGGACTCTGGACAGGTCGGTAGGAGCAACTGACCCTTGCTGGACCGCGGGCACTTCAGCACGGCCGACCCCTTGCGACCGAAAACCCAATGGTAACCTTCCACCCTGCAACAGCCTGCAGGCGGCTCCCGTCCGCAATGCTGCCCCCTGCTGGCCAGACCGGGTTACTGCGTCCGGGAGTATGTGTTTATGTGAGGAGTGTAGACATCCATTTCTGACAACTAAACAGTGAGGTAGATGGATGCTGACAAACGGCAGCAAGAGCACAAAATCAAAGAAGAGGAGTGGGAGAGACTAGCAGGTAATTTACATGTACAGTGATTTTACACATTCTGAAAATAAAATAAAATACATAAAAAAAAGGAAAATAAATATTCCGGTCGGGAAGAGAAAAAAAAAAGATTGAGCCTCCGAGCTCGAAAAGTTTTGTAGTGAACGGAGCGTTTAAATGATTCCCTGGTGGCCCTCTGGGCGGGGCCAGGATGGAGTGGGAGGGGCTTCCAGTGGTCTCTCCATGGAGATGGGGGGGGAGGGGGGGGGGGGGGGAGCACGGGAGCCGATTCCTCCCCCCCCCCCCCCCCTCCGAACCTCACTTCTGGACCACGGCCTTAAGGAGGTTGACGATGACGAGGAGGATAATTGCCAGTCAGGCTTATGGGAGGACGAAGACACAGCCTTCACATGAAGGGGCGCCACCTCACAGACGACATCGCTCTCCGACAAGCCCAGGTCCCACGCGGCCGAAACGCTCGGCTTTAGGTTCGAGTTGAGACCGGAAACCAAAAAACGGGAAGAAAGGGGGAGGAGATAGCAGCAGGTTTTGTAGACACGAAACCCCAGGTAAAGGCAGGAAGTAGAGTAGTGGTGATCTGGCTGTAGATCCACAGGGAGTGGAGTGCTTCTCTGGAGTGCTGAACTCTGCACTGTAGACGGTTCTCTGGGCTCAGACGCTCTGTAGGGGTGGAGTGGTGACACGGATCTGGTCATGTCAGAGGGTTCGCGGTTCGGACCTCTCCCATGGTGGATCGATTTGTGGAGTGTTTCTTCATGGTGGACGCCCTGTCCGGGTCGAGCGCTCGTAATGGTTCATAGCTCGTCAAGCTCTGAAGCCCGGTCTCTACGGTGACGGCGGAGAATCGGGGTCGAACCGGACGACGGGGGTCAGACACACACCCCCGCCCCCAAAAAACATGGAGGATACATTTTGGCAACAATAAGGCAGAACTACCATCTGTGTTTCACAGCCTCTACTGGAGGGTCTGACTGAAGACATGCCCCCGTAGCTCAGCATCATAAGACTCTCTGAGAACGAGAGAAAGAAACTCTCCTCCCTCCGAGCGGAGGAAGTGTTTATGTCTGTGAGGGGTGGGGGGGTTTGGGGGTTCAGTCAACAGTTGTTCTTGCGTCCGTTCATGTGGGCGTACGACGGCAACTCCTCGGGCGACGGCAGCCTGAGTCCCGCCCCCGTCTCCCCGTTGGCCGCCGGCTGTATGTCCGCGGTAGAGGCGGGCGGGGCCGGCGTGGAGGGGGCGGAGCCAGGCGTCTGGGGGCTCTGGGCCAGCGAGGGGGCGGGGGTGGGGGGCGTGTCTGTGTGGGTGGCCTGGTTGTAGAAGAAGCTGAGGTCCCTGAAGGAGGGCTGCAGCTCCTCCTCCACGCTGCCGATGATCTCTGGGAAGGACGGGCGCATCTTGGGGTTGAACTGCCAGCAGAGACGCATGAGCTCGAATCTAAAGAGACACAGACGGACAGACACAGGAGGAGGGACAGTCAGTCATCTGTAATGTTAGAGACAGAGACAGAGAGATAGAAAGAGGGAGAGGAGAGGGAGAAGTCGCGCGAGAGACTGAGTGAGAGCAAGTGTGCGTGTGTTTGTGCGGTGTGTGTGTGCGTGTCTCACATCAGGTGAGGACAGTGCTCTGGTTTCTCCAGGACTCCCCCGTCCATGACGAAGCGGAGGACCTGTTCGTTGGACATCCCCTGGTAGGGCTGCTCCGCCAGGGTCACCACCTCCCACATCACCACGCCAAACGACCTGCACACACACACACGTATGTTAAAACGCATATATATGAACACATTATTACACGGCTCTTCTCAATGCTGCGTTCACTTGCATGGGCCTTCACAACTTCCAGCGGGGAATTATTTTTTGATAATTCACCGTTGCCAAGCATATAATGACCGCTGTCAAGGAAAGTGATTTTTTTTGCCATCTTTTGTATCACTCCGCAAGTACTCGGTTGCTAAGCGACGTCAACGTCTTTGGCGGACTATTTCTCTGCTGATCAACACTACGAATGCTGGTAACAAATAAATTGTAAAAAGACCCACGAGTGAAGTTAATTTATCGTTTTGGCAAGTAGCCGTGTAATAAGCGGGATAATGTATAGAACGTCGCCGGTCATTATCGAAAATAAGCTCCTTCAGGGGCAGAACCTCCGCTTCGCATCGGCGTCCAGTTCGCCCTGTCGGGGCTTATTTATCCAATAACGACCGGCGTTCAACACGTTATACCTTACTTATAATCACAGTAACCTATCCGCCAAACACATATGAAAATAAAATGACACACATTAACACACACGTTAAACATGACAGACACGCATGCATCATAACATACACAACATATATACTGACCAGACGTCTGAGTTGGTGGTGAAGACTCCGTCTTTCAGGGACTCTGGGGACATCCAGCGGACAGGCAGCAGTCCTTTACCTCCCTTACGGTAATAATCGGTCTCATAGATGTCCCTGGTCATGCCAAAGTCTACACACACACACACACACACACAGAATCACACCTTATCAGAGGATATTCAGTATCTTATGATCCCGTCCTCTACATCCTGATCTTCGTCTTCATCATCATCCTCCTGCTCTGTGTCGCCATCCCCCTGCTCTTCATCTTCAACAAGAAGAGGTCGGTCTTTATCTGACTAACCGTCCGTCCGTCACTATGCCTGTTTTTATCATGAAACGGTCTGTGTACGTAGATGTCTGTCTAGTTATGTAGTCGTGTGTGTGTGTGTGTGTGTGTGTGTGTGTGTGTGTGTGTGTGTGTGTGTGTGTGTGTGTGTGTGTGTGTGTGTGTGTGTGTGTGTGTGTGTGTGTGTGTGTGTGTGTGTGTGTGTGTGTGTGTGTGTGTGTGTGTGTGTGTGTGTGCGCGTGTGCGCGTGTGTGTGCGCGTGTGTGCGTGCGTTCCAGGAACAGTGATCGGCTGGGTAATGGGGGTTCTCTAAGCTTCGGTTCACGTTAACGGGACCCACCCCGGTGTCCCCCTCAGGGGGACAGCACTGCAGCAGTTTCAGGGCTAGCCTTTTCCCCCCCCTTCACCCAGAGCGCTGGATGACCTCACCTAACTCGACACCTACTAATAGTTTTGGATCACATACCAAAAGTACAGAATGATTCCAGCTGTGGCAGATGTCGTGCCTCAAGGCAATGCACCTTGAAAGATTCTCGTTATCAAACTCGCTGCTTATACACTACACAAAAGGACGAACCTCCGATCTTGACTGTGAAGTCGTTGGTCACCATGCAGTTCCTGGCGGCAAGGTCTCTGTGGACGAACTTGTTGGCGTGGAGGTAGGCCATGCCATCGGCGATCTCTCCGGCCATCTGGATCATCTTTT
This sequence comes from Gadus macrocephalus, assembly GCF_031168955.1. Lineage (NCBI taxonomy): Eukaryota > Metazoa > Chordata > Actinopteri > Gadiformes > Gadidae > Gadus > Gadus macrocephalus. The sequence goes on along the minus strand of NC_082395.1, from coordinate 3,788,761 downwards.
TCAGAGGAGGGAGGCAGAGGGTCTCCGTCTGCTGGAGGAAGACCAACATCGCCGTGTATTACAATGGAGAAGTCCATCCCAGGACGTGCTGCCCATATATAGCCGTGGCCAGGCCGTCATCAAGAGCATTTTTACCATACTCATTTTAATTAAACTGAATAAGAGCAGTACTAATTGAACTAAAATACTCTCAAACACAGAACACAACACAAACACAGGCTAGTTTAATAATAATTGGACATTTTAACGCTGGTATGAAATCAATGCAGGAGAAGGATGAGGGTTCCAGGGGTAAGAGGTCAAAGGTAACGGGTCAGGGGCGAGGGGTCAAAGGGAAGGAGGCAGAAGAGGGTTTGGGGGTCTGGGGGGAGGTCAAAGGTAATATGTCAGGGGTGAGGGGTCAAAGAGAAGGAGGCAGATGGTGGTTTGGGGGCCTGGGTTGAGAGGTCAAAGGTAATGTGTCAGGGGCAAGGGGGTCAAAGAGAAGGAGGCAGATGGTGGTTTGGGGGTCTGGGTTGAGAGGTCAAAGGTAATGTGTCAGGGGCAAGGGGGTCAAAGGGAAGGAGGCAGAAGGGGGTTTGGGGTTCCGGGGTGAGAGGTAATGTGAGGGTACCTCTTTAGGCCGCAGGGAGCGCAGGTAGCTCTTCAAGTCTCCTCGGGTCATCAGCTCCATGATGACCAGGGTGGGCTGGCCCTGGGAGACCACGCCCAGCAGACGCACCTACAGCCAATCACAGCACAGCCTCAGCAACCACAACCAATCACAGTGTGACCTGGACTGACTGAATTATGAGCATCCCAATGGGACACTCCAAAAAACACCTGCGCCCTTAAAAAGCTTTAAATAGGCAGAGATTATACCATAAAATTGTCTGTTTTCTATCCCTTATGGGAAATCCAGAAGTACATGACTGTAGTAGAATAAGAGAAAACAACAAAATATATTCATGTTAGAAGCTTAGCAAGTGTGGTGATGTCAGCAAAGCTTCTCAACACAATCAATCCCTCACAAGAATGAAACACTACTGTGCGACTGGTTTTGTCTCTGTAATGGTTGTGTGTGCGAGAGCGGAGTATGCAAGTAATGCATGCATTAACGCATGTAAGTGCGAACAGCGTGCGTGTAAGAATGTGAGTGAGTGAGAGCAAGCTTGTAAGCAGGGGTGTGTGTGAGACCCTTGTGAATGCATGCGTGCACGTACCACATGGTGACAGTTGAACTCCTTCATGACGGAGGCTTCGTTGAGGAACTCGATGCGCTCCCGCATGCTGGCCGACTCGTTGACCGTCTTCACCGCCACGCGCGTCTCCGCCTCGTCCTTGACCACGCCCTTGGCCAGACCCTCGTACACCATGCCGAACGAGCCCTGGCCCAGCTCCCGTGCCAGCTTGATCTTCTCCCGGGCAACCTCCCACTCGTCAGGAACATACACTGCACACAACCAGGAGTAGTAAGCACCACAGAAGAAGAGAGCAAAACACTGCACACAACCAGGAACAGTTAGCATCACATTGAAGAAGAGACTGGACACAACCATGACCAGTGAGCACCACAGAAGAAGGGAGTGCCACAGAAGAGCAAAACACAGCACACAACCACAGGCAGTTAGCACCACAGAAGAAGAGTGCAGAACACTGGACACAAAGAGCAAAACGGAGATGTAGGCAGGGCAACTTTATTTATATAGCACTTTTCATACACAAGGCAGACTTAAAGTGCTTCACATATAAACTTTGTCATACAATAAAATAAATACGTAAAAGAAAACTTATGCAAAGAAATTAGTAAAATAGAAAGTTAAAAAGGCATTTTAGTATTAAAATAGAAAATAAAGGCATTTTTAGAATGCTTTTTAGAAAGTGCAATGTATTTAAGATTTAGCAGAAAGCTAAAGCAAACATAAAAGTCTTCAGTCTTGTTTTAAAGGTGCTCAGAGTTGGGGCAAGTCTTAAATCCTCAGGGACTTTATTCCAGCTATTTGTTGCATAGTAACTAAATCCTGCCTTCCCATGTGTCGTGTATACTCTGGGGATAATTAACAGATTGGTCTCAGAGGATCTTAGTGGTCTAGAAGGCTTATGTAGTGGAAGCATATCAGTTAAATATTTTGGGCCTAAACCATGTAGGGATTTATAGGTTAGCAACATGATTTTAAAATCAATTCTCTGTCCTACAGGAAGCCAATGTAACGATTTAAGAATTGGTTTAATATGTTCAAATTATTTGGCCTTTGTTAGAACTCTAGCAGCAGCATTCTGAGCAAGCTGAAGCTAGGCCTCTCGCGATAAGCAATAAATCAATTAATTACGCGATAAATTAAAATGAGCGATAATTTTTTGCCAGCCGCAATAATTTCCATTCGCACTCTTTTTTAAATCATTGCATTATTGGCCTAATCTGAGAAGAAATCGATGCCATAAACAGAAATATTATAGACCTCTTTTACACAGGTCTTCTGAATGCCGTGGAACGCTCCGTTCACATGCATAGGTAGTAGTCCGGTAACCCCAGCGTCTTCGGTTGCTAAGCAACGTCAACGTCTTTGGCGGACTATTTCTCTGCTTATCGACACTATGAATGCTGCCAACGAATAATTTGTAAAAAGACAAACCATGTGAAGTTATTTTTTCGTTTTGGCAAGTAGCCATGTAATAAGCAGGATAATGTATAGAACGTCACCGGTCATTATCGAAAATAAGCCCCTACAGGGCGAAGCAAGACATCTCCGCTGCGCGTCAGTGTCCTGTTCACCCTGTCGGGGCTTATTTTCCCGATAATGACCGGCGTTCTATGCATTATATATATTTATATATATTATATTTATTTAGCAGAGTAGGCCTAAGTAACAAATGTCGGGTTGAAATCGGGCTCGGACTCATAATTACAGGGCACAACGAGTAAACCCCCTTGAGCATTTTTTGTTAAAATAGAGTCCATTTTATTTATTGTTTTTGGTTGTTTTGTTAATTTATTATGGATATTTTAAATGTCTTCCAGACGTCCAGTTCCAGTGTTCTTTAAAAATAAAAGTTTATTGATCTTCGAAAGGGTGTACTTGCATTATTATGCCATTATCATTATATTAGTGGAAAAACTGCAATATTATTGCTTTTCGCATTAATTTCTGGGGCAATTAATCGCCCAGAAAAATTGTTATCGTGACAGGTCTAGCTGAAGCTTCCTCAGAGTTTGTTTTGGGAGACCTGTAAGGAGACCATTGCAGTATTCAAGCTTACTAGTGATAAAGGCATGTACAAGTTTTTGTAAGTCTTCGGTGGCATGAGCCCTCTAAGTCTTGCTACATTTTTTAAGGTGATAATATGCAGATTTTGTAACTGATTTGATGTGACTGTCGAAATGTAAATCTGAATCCATGATAACCACTACATTTCCGGCTTTGATTGAGGTTTTCAGGGACAAAGAGTGAAGGTGTTGGGTTACTTTAAGCCTTTCCGTTTTAGAACCAAATATAATTATCTGTTTTGTCCTCATTGAGTTGAAGGAAATTTCGGCACATCCATTCTTTCACTTGCTCAATGCACTGGCACAGCAGATCTATGGGCCGATAGTAATTTGGTGATAGCGATACATAGATTTGCGTGTCATCAGCATAGCAATGATGGTCAGTATTGATATTTTGCATGATTTGCCCTAGTGGGAGCATGTACATGATGAATAAAGAAGGTCCTAAGATCGAACCTTGTGGGACTCCACATGTCACGTTGGTTGATTCTGATACGAAGTCGCCAATGGAAACAAAGTAGTTCCTATTTTGTAGGTAGGACCTGAACCAATTTAAGACTGTGCCTGAAAGCCCCACCCACTTTTCTAACCTGTCCAGAAGTATTGTATGGTCTACAGTGTCGAATGCAGCACTGAGGTCAAGTAGCATTAGTATTGAGGTTTTGCCAGAGTCAGTGTTAAGACGAATGTCGTTTACAACTTTAATAAGGGCGGTCTCAGTGCTGTGCAGGTGTCTTAATCCTGATTGGAAGGCGTCATAGCAACCAGTTGATGCCAGGAAGTGATTTAGTTGCTGGGGGACAACTTTCTCAATGATTTTACTTATGAAGGGTAGATTTGATATTGGTCTGTAGTCGTTAATAATAGAGGCATCTAGGCTCCGCTTTTTTAAAAGGGGTTTAATAACTGCAGTTTTCAAAGCTTTTGGGAAATTGCCTGACTGGAGAGAGTTGTTAACTATCTGCAATATGTCTACTGCTAGGCAGTCGAAAACATTCTTAAAGAGGTTGGTAGGTAAAGTATCAAGGCAACAGGTGGATGGCTTTAGTTGTGTCACAGTTTCCACAAGAGTTTGAAAGTCTATAACATTAAAGCATGCCATCCTTGCCACGTCACTTTTGCCTGAACAGGGTGGTAGTCCAATTTTTTTTTTGAAGTGGAGATATTGATGGCGCGTCAATCTTATCAGTATAAAAAGCTGCAAACTCATTGCATTTCTGGGTGGAATTTGTGTTGGGGGGTTGGTCAGTCTGTCAACAGTTGCAAATAGGGTTTTTGCATTATTAGTGTTGGTTTTAATGATATTGGAGAAAAATGTTTCTCTAGCACTTTTTAAGTCTAAATTGTAGGCACGGAGGCTCTCTTTATAGTAGGGGTGTAACTGTACATGTATTTGTATTGAACCGTTTCGGTACGGGGCGCTCGGTTCGGTACGGAGGCGTACCGAACGAGTTTCCATACGGACGTATTAAGTAGAGGACCGCATGTGTGGAACATGCTGCGGCCACACGTGCACAGTAGCGCACACCGTAGCCGTGTTCGAAACCGTTCCCTATTCACTCACTCACTATTCCCTTTATAGTGTTCATGATATAGTGCACTATTTAGGGAACGAACAAACGAGAATTCGGACACGACGCTGAACATTTCTAAACGTCATTTGCGTCAGTAAATGCGCCGGGTATTTGTGTGACGCAGACAGATGCGCCCACGTCATGTAAACAAACCGGGCACTCACGAGGAAAGCTGGAGGTTGTATTGATGTTGAATGTCACATTTTTTTATTAATTTTGAATGTTTAATATTCTATGTTAAATCCCAAATAAATTGTTGACATTTCTAAACGAAAGCCGGAGACTCCATCATTAAATGTATTAGTTTTCGCGGTTATTCAGCTTCTTCTTCTCCTCCGAAAAAACACGACCGCATTGCATTGTGGTATACAGGAGTAACATGTAGGGTACATCGTATGTACACTCAAATTTTGGGTATTATTATCCTGCAAATAATGTGGATAAGCGGATTTTTCTGGCAAAAAAAAATAAAGATTGAGTGAAAGTCATCAGGGCTAAAGATTGGGGGGAGTAAAAATGAATCTGAGCAACAACTTGAAACTGTTTAGTGTTGCAATTGTTCATGGTTGCACATTAGATTGAGAAAAGACTTGTTTTTAAAGAAACAGTCTGAGCCTTATTCATGTAATTTAATCTGAGCAACAACTTGAAACTGTTTAGTGTTGCAATTGTCATTGTTGCACATTAGATAATATATATTTTTTAAAAAACAGTCTGAGCCAATGTTATTTATTTGTATTTGTACATTTCAGAATCTTTATATTTTTGAGCAGAATTCTAGCTTTGTATTGTCTAATATTCCTATTGTAAAAAGCACAAAAGTGTGTTATGAACAACTTGAAGCACATGTTATGAAGCACATTTATATTTAGCATTTTGATTTCTTACTGTACCGAAAATGAACCAAACCGTGACCTCAAAACCGAGGTACGTACCGAACCGAGATTTTTGTGTACCGTTACACCCCTACTTTATAGATATCATGGTGAATATTAAGTTTTGTTTTACGCCAGATGCGTTCAACCTTCCTGCATTCTTTTTTCTGTGCCGTTACAGAAGCAGCTTTTCTCCAGGGTGCCTTTTGCTTTCCAAAAATCGTTTTAACCTTATAAGGTGCAATGACATCTATGACTTTCACATTTTTCTAATTAAAGTTTTCTACAAGATCAGCAGAACATGGGTTGAGAGGTGGTAGCAAGGAGATGGCCTTTTTAAAAAGTACATTAGAATCTTCATTGATATCGTTTGACAGTATTTGATTTTGTCTGTATGTCGGGAATAAAAGATATGTTAAAGAAAACACAAAAGTGGTCAGACAAGGAAGGATCAGTCACAGAGAGATCAGAAACATTGAGGCCCTTTGTGATAACCAGGTCTAAAGTGTGCCCCTTACAATGAGTAGCCTCTTTCTCATGTTGAGAAAGTTCAAATGTGTCCAAAATTCTAAAAAGTTTTTTGCACACTTGACATTCAAATCATCAGTAAGAAAATGGAAGTCACCAGTTATAACTAGACAGTCAAATTCTGTGGAGATGCTAGACAATAATTCTGTGATGTCAACGAAAAAATTGCAGAGTATGTGGGTGGCTTAATAGACTCTGGGGGAGCATTTCAATACAGCACTAAGGTATTCAAATGATGGAACTCTGGGGGAGCATTTCAATACAGCACTAAGGTATTCAAATGATGGAAAATCACCAAATAACATCAGTTTCCCCTGAAATACATTTTTAAATACAGCAGCAACCCCTCCACCTCTTTTTCCAGATCAACATGCATCAAAAAAGTTATAGTTGGGAGGAGCCGTCGCTATCAGAACGGTTGCACTGTTATTTTGTTCCAGCCATGTTTCAGTTAAAAACATAAAATCCAGTTTAGAAGTGGTAATAAAATCATTAACTAAAAATTATTTGTTATTAAGAGACCTAACATTAAGTAGAGCCATCCTGATGGTGTTGTTGATAGGCTTTAAGGTTGTTTTTGGTTTGGAGGCAATAGATCTGAGATTTGTGAGGTTAGCAGTGTGTCTAAATTTCCCTTTGTTTACTCTCTTAGTGGTTACAGCATGAATGCAAAAGTTGCCATGTATCGACGTAGGCAACCTTGGGTTCAGCAGATTATGTGAAACTTCACTTATACTGTGTCTACGGCTGAACCCTTTTTTGTCTCAGTAATACTCAGGACTAGGGATGCAACGGATTACAAAACTCACGATCGGATCGTGTCACGGTTTTTGAGTCACGGGTCGGATCATTTTCAGATCAACAACAACAATAAAGATAAGACAAATGTGACTTTAAATAAAATCTTCAAACGTGTAAAAACTAAATAAAGTGAACAATTAGGTAATAATCCTGCTTCCTTTAAGCATGGTCAATATTTAAAAAATTGCAATCTGAGGCATTATTACTTCTTTTTAACATGGATAGTAGGCTAAATAATCCCTAACCCGGGATTTATAATTCAGGATGTCTGCATTGCCTGGGGAGAGTTTAGAGTCTACACTCTCCCAAGGCAATGCAGACATCCTCATCTTCTTTTTTTTCATCAAGTATGGTAGCGAAATACAGTTTCTGTCGTGTTTTATTTGGCATTTTACAAATCCATTGATTTCGGTTGGAAGACTAATTACTCATTGCAAGGGAGGTTGGTTGTAGGGCTGCAGCTATCGAATATTTTAGTAATCGATTATTCTACAGATTATTCCATAGATTAATGGGTGTTTTCTGTTGAGATGCTGCAGCATGGAAGTCGTGCTGCTGTGGTACGCCAGCTCGGTCTTGCAGTGACACACACCACGGTCTTCTCATTAATGTTCAACGTGAAATTAACCCAAACCTTGGACATTCGATGTCGCTTTCTCCTGCCCGTTTGGCTCTCCTCACTATTTTCACTCATGTCTTCCATTTTAGCAAGTGCTAATGTTAGCCCCTAAACAAGTCAAAACATGCCGCGTCTGTCCGCGTCTGTGGGTGGCGTATGCGCCGGTTGTGTCACACTAAAAATGGTCCGTGCGGAAAACTGTGACCTCAGCTGTAAAATTAAATAAACGATGACTCGAGGCAAGAAAAATTCATCGATCCTTTTTTGTAATCGAATTATTCGAATCAATCGATGAATCGTTTCAGCTCTAGTTGGTTGTAGTCTTTTCGCTCGGCTCTAGCCCTACTGTTGATACGGAGAACCGAGCGAAAAGACTACAACCAAACATAAACATGTCCGCTTCCCGTTTCAATGGGATTTACGGAACGCCAAATAAAACACAACAGAAACTGTACTTCGCCATGATACTTGATGTTGTTAATACCGGAATTGTCCTTTAAACATGCGCTGATATATATATATTTTTTGAATCAGCCGATCGCGGATCACTTGCGTCCCGAACCGTGCGGGTTGATCCGTACGGATCACGGGAAACCCGTGAACCGTTGCACCACTACTCAGGACTACTATCAGTACAGGGGGGGGCTTGGGCGCCCTCCTCTTGGGTGCTATCAGCCTGTGGCCATGACGTGGCGATGCCATCATTGACACAGATGCAAGTTTGATGCCAACATATTCCAGTTTCTTAAAGTCAGCTGGAAAATCGCAAAGGGAGGAGACAGTGGAGCTGGAGTTGTTGTTGTGGCTATGGGAGAGATGAGGCTGGGGGTCATCGTCGATGGGGGAGTGCAGAGGAGGGGGGTGGCCGTTCCTCGCCAAGCCAGCATCAGCGATGGGGGAAGGCACAGTGTCGATGGCGTCGGGCGGGCTGTTGTCTCTCTTCAAGGTCTGTGGGCTGTCTGTTATATGCGTGTCAGATAGTGGCAGAGTAGATGTGTGGGGGAGGCTGTAGTCTCGCTTCTTCTCAACCTGTGCTCTGACTGTGGCCTGTGCGTCAGACCATTTGTGGGAAAGCGAGAAGAGAAGATTGTCCCCTAACAGTTTTGAGCCTCACCTGTTTGGGTGTAGGCCATCTGCTCTGAAAAGATATTTGCGCCCCCAGAATAAGTTGAAATTGTCAATAAAGCCCCTCCTTTTTCATTGCAGACTGGAAAGCCATGTATTCAGTGCAAGTAGACGACTGAATCTTTATTTCCCTGTCAACTGCTGGTATGGGTCCACTGATGAATGACTTAATGTGTATTTTGTCCAGTGTATCCAATAGATCAGTGTAATCCCTCTTCAGAAGTTCTGACTGTTCTCTTCAAATATCATTAAATCCTAATCTGTGAGATTTTGGGGTTTTCCAATATGATTGTGGCTAGTTTCTGTTTGATATCACTAACCATTCCATCTGGGAAGTAGCATGTTTTGATCTTCTTACCAGTTATATCCTTGATGATTGAATCTCCTATAATCAGAGTGTCTGGTTCATCTGCTTTCTGTGAGATGGGCCCTTGTTGGCATGAGGTGGCGGTGGCAGACGCATGCGCAGCCCGCCTCTGTGGCGACTGGTTCTTGTTCCATCTCTGTCCGCCCGCAGACATTTCGGGGCTCAGGGGTGCACGGGTGGCCGACGCATGCGCAGCTCCCCTCCATGGCGACTGGTTCTTGTTCCGTCTCTGTTCGCACCGTCCGTCCGGACGCATCTCGGGGCTCAGGGGTGTATGGGTGCATGGGTGGCAGGCGCGTTCGTGGACTCAAGGGGCAGGAACCGGTTCTTCAGCGGCAGGGTTAACTTCAGTGACGGGCTAATCTGGCTCATACATGCAACTTTAGCTTTGGGTAGCTTAGCATTTGGCGTTGAGTGAACTTGTTGATACAGTTTGGCATGTTGTTTTTTGCTTAGCGCCGACTCTGTACCAGTGAGACGCAGCTGGAACTGTCTCTCTCTTGTCCAGCTTCGGGAAGGATACAGTGTAGCTTTGATCATCTTGTTGTGTATTTGTCTGAGTTAGCTCAGCAAACTCACCCATCGGAACTGTATCCTGGAGGAGCCCTTTGCATTTTTCTAATGCTGCTAGTCTCGTTTCAAATAAAGCCACTGTCTGTCGCAGTTTGGTGCAGTCTGTGCATTTCCCAGTCTCTGTGCTTGAGATATCTGAGTACAGAGGCATGTTGGCGATAGGAAAGTCCAAGGCTTTTGCTGCGGTCTGATCCGGGAGTCATAAAAAGTGCCAAAATGTATTGTTGAATCGAGCGATGGAGGACGACAGAGACAAACTATATATTGTTAAGTATTATGATCATGAAATAAAATAAAATAAAGTAGATCTGAACGATGAATTAAGTAGTTTTTTTCAATGCCTAGCGGAGCTTCAGGAAACATGACATCTCTCTCTGCTGCCCCTCTGTAGAAACACAATGATAATAAAAGCCTGTTTAGAATGACCCAAACACCAGAGAATATGTTTAGGAACAGATCTGGTTCTGGTCGGGTTTTAAAAAGAGACTTGAGATAAACATGTACATTGGGGTTGGATGGAACTAGTCCAGAGCACAATTGTTTTTTTATACATCAGTACAAATATTATAAGAGCCCATCCTATGGGCTTCATCAGGTCCCACTACGTTCTCTAGAACCAAGCAATATGGTGTCGCATCAACGGGTTCAGCAGTACTCACTCTCTGCTGCGCTGAAGTACTCTGGGTTGACCGACGCATAGAGGACTCCATTACCCAGCCGATCGCTGTTCCTGGAACACACACACACAAACACACGTTTGTTTTACATACATAAATAAGAATACAAAGACAATACATAAAAACATCCACACACACACAAACAGACGGACGGAAATCTACATAAAGTCTGTTTCATGATTAAAAAGACATAGTGGGACTTCCGGTTATGGCAGCCACGTAGGAAGACGCGTTTCACAGTGCTCTGCTTTTGCTACTATAATTTCTACTGAAAACACTCATTTGCAACAAAATATCATCGAACGGTGTTGGAGTGGATTCTGCGATGACGAGGGGTGGCAAAAACAAGGGCCAAGCGTCGCCTACACAGCCGAGGTTAACGGACTACCGTGTTCGTAGCGACGCAAAGCAAGCTAACGAAGACAACATGGTGGCGGTGGCAGCGGAGGAGGCCAGCGGAGAAGGTGAACTTGTGGGAGAAAGTGAAGGCGCAGGAGTGACTGCTTTAAGCTCTATGAAAAAGGAGTTTGTCAAGATTTGATGCAGTTTTGAAGGTGATAGAAAATATGAAGAAGGAGATAAGTGACTGCACCGAACGGATGTCGCAGGCTGAGATGCGTATATCAAGTGCTGAGGATGACGTTGTTGACTTGTAAGCTAAAGTACAAACGCTGGAGTCACAAAACAAAACGCTGGAGGACAAGCTCTTGGATTTGGAGACCAGGTCTCGACTAAACAACCTGCGACTAGTTAACCTAGCGGAGGGGGCAGAAGGACGGGATGCGTGCCCCTTTTTGGAAAAATGGATACCGGAGGTGCATGGTAATACGGCTCTACAGTCATCAGTGGTCATTGAGAGGGCGCACCGAGTTGGACCGGCAAGGGACGCCAATATGCCGCCGAGAACGCTGATCATGAAGTTCCTCAGCTAAAAGGGCAAACAGGCAGTTGTTGCTGCTGCACGGGCAAAAAAAGACATTCGGTACAAAGGCCAGCAAATACGGTTCTACCCGGACTTGGCTACGGGAATACACCAACTGAGGAAAAAATTAGACCCGGTCCGACAGAAGCTGCGCAATCTAGGGATCCGACATGGAGTGATTCATCCCGAAGATGCTTGTCACAAATAAAGAACGAACCTACACTTTCAACACCCCGGCCGAGGTAATAATTCGCTAATAATTAAATTATTAGGTACGAAAATTTGCATCTCTCTGATCAAGATTGGAATGCAGCTTGTGCTGGTGCTCATACTAAGTCTATAAATGTACGTCTTAAACTGATACAGTATAAATGGTTAATGACATGTGACACCTGTTGATTTAAAATCGATACAACAAAAACATCCCTGACATTTGCACAAAATGTCTGGAATTTGAGGGAACATTGTTTCATTGTATATGGCAATGCAGAAAAATCAAAACGTTCTGGGAAGAGCTACGAGAAATACTTGAGAAGATCATTTCAAAAAAATTTTTACTTGACCCCTAAGCTTTTTCTGTTAGGTTTATTCCCAGAAAAACACAATTATAGTAAAAATGAACGAGCATTCATAGACCTCGGCTTGCTGTATGCCAAAACATGTATTGCAATGTTCTGGAAAAAGGTTAATAAACCAAACACAACTCAATGGATCAGACGGATGTTGTCATGCCTCCCTTTAGAAAGAATAACTTGCACATTGAAAGCTAAACAGCAACAATTTGAAAATATCTGGAGACTAGGGTTGCCGCGGTATACGGTATTACCGGTGTTGAGGCCAACACCGATTACTCGGTGTTGCACACCGGCATCACCGAGTTTTTTTGTTTTAGTTGTTTTTCAGTAATAAAAAACAAATTCAGTAAATATGAATAATATAATTATAATTAAGAAATTAAAATGTGTAGAATAGGCCACAGTTCTGCTCTGTGCGGGAGAATTGTCGCGCCGATAATTGACGTGCTTCCTTACAAGACCGGTAACCATAGCAACGCCGGTAAACAAACCCCGCGAAGCCAACATCCCTACGTGAGCTCCCCGCGCTACGGCCATCCGGAGGCGCAGTGGTTTTGGCCGTGATATTATGATATATACAATTATATTATACTATTATGTATAGAACGTTATAAGACGCAGAGAATTGGCGCGCTGCCAGCCGCAGTCACCGAGTGTGAGGAGAGTTGACGGAGAAGATGGCGGTTGACCTATAGTTTCAAAGTTAATACCATTTATACCGGTAATACCGGTGTTGACACGAGCGTATTACTCCGTGTGAAAATGTCCACACCGCGGCAACCCTACTGGAGACCTTTCATGAACTATGTTAAAGATTTAGATTTAACAGCGGCTCAAGAAAATTAATAATTGTGAAAACATGGCTAATGTAGTTTCTAGGCTAGCAGATTTCAATTTGTTCTAAAGAATGTTGTATTTTACATGTACAGTATTGAGATATATTTACTCAACCTTGCAAAGATTACAATTTTTTTCTAAACAGAAGAAGCACTTTTTTTTTTTTGTTACGTCATTGCAGTAATGTATGGTTGCACTTCATTTTTATATGACTGTGACAGACTGTATTGTAAGTTGTTTAAACTGTAATAAAAAATATTTCTGAAAAAAAAAAAGACAGTGACAGACGGACAGACAGATAAAGACCGACCTCTTCTTGTTGAAGATGAAGAGCAGGGGGATGGCGATGCAGATCAGGAGGATGATGATGAAGATGAAGATCAGGATGTAGACGACGCTCTCATATCCTATTTGTACACACAGGAGAAAATATTCAAAAAAAGCTTGAATCAGCTTGAATATATGGTGTTTGTGTGGTCTGACCATAGAAGCTGAAGCCTAAAACTCCTGTATCTCAATGGACCACCAAAGAGAAAGAATATATTCTTTATAAAACACAACTCTGGTTTTGGAACATCGACCACAAAATGCTAATTTCAATGCATTGTTTACATCTGGGTGAATGTGGAAACTAGTGGTTCTGCAGCGACATGTTTAACGCTTGTGTGCCTTGATCATTCCCTGGCTGGCTTTTCATTAGCTGTGAACTGGAATAGCATGACCTAGGACAATGGTTCTCAAACTTTGTCTACTAGTGTACCCCTTCTAAGACACCTTTTCAGATGAGTACCCCCTACCCCGGCACACAACAGAAGCTTTCAGAATTTAAACTTGCTCAGGGTGAAAAAAATGATAGTTGGCTATATATTTCTTTTTTTTGCTTCCTGCACTACTCTAAAGCACCCCTAGGGGTACGACTAGCCCGATGTGAGAACATGGGATATGGATGCATGTCCTACGTTCTGCCACGTAGAAGCTCACGGGCGGGGTCCAGGAGCCATTCCCGGCCAGGGAGGTGGCCCTCACCAGGGCCGAGTAGTTCCCCGGGGTCAGGTTGGACAGACGGGCCCCGCGTTGCTCCTGGTACATCTGACGGGACACACACTCGTGCTTCTCCGACTGAGACACACACATACACACACACTTTCAATTCAGTTTATTTAAGAAGGGGACAGTGCAAATTAATAAAACACATGATACATGGGTTAAAAATGCCAGAATTAGCCAAAAGGCTATTTTTCATCTGTAGTCCCCTGGCAATGAAAATACAATTAAACAAGATAAAAACAACATAAACAGGACGGAACCCCACAGCACAAAACAGGGCATCACAGAACAAACTGAATAACTGACTAACTAAGGTAAAACAACAGAACACAAAATACAAAGCACCAGCGAAAAAGTAAAATAAAAGAAATACAGTGTGTTGACCACATGCAACAACAAATGATTTTAGTGCCGACGTGTATATGTATTGATCATCCATTTTTTTAACTGCTTACTAAACGATTTGTATGCGTTTAGTTCCCCGATATGTTGTGGGATTGAATTCCATTCCTTTGCACTTTTGACGGACCGGGCTGACTGACTAAAGGTGCTTTTTCGCAACGGAATAACACAATCAACCCCTTGACGATCCCCTTGTGACACGATCAGTACCTGTTCTTCTATCGATGTACTCAGCAAGTGGTGGTGGAGCTAGATCGTGAGAAACCTTAAAAACATCTAGATACAGGGGTTCTCTTCCAACTAGATAATGTATTTGGTACCAGCTAGAACAGGTTTGGTACCAGCTAGAACAGGTTTGGTACCAGCTAGAACAGGTTTGGTACCAGGTAGAACAGGTTTGGTACCAGGTAGAACAGGTTTGGTACCAGCTAGAACAGGTACCAGCAACAACAGGCTTGGTACCAGCCACCAGGTTCGTACCACTTGGCGGGGGTCTACTGAGTGCGGGACTCACCTCGGAGGCCAGGCGGTACTTGATCTCGTACATGAGGATGAGTCCATTGGGCCGGGGGGGTTCTGGCCAGTGCAGGGAGACCCAGTCCTCGTGGCCCTCCCAGGTCACCTGTCCTGGGATGTCGTCAGCTCTCTCTGGGGGGGGGGGGGGGGGGCACGGAGGGGAGGGCACGCTGGGTCAGCTGAACCAGCCTTACATTTACCTCATTGAACATTGGTAGTCTGATGGTCAACCGTGTTTAGCTTCAATTATGTAGCATACACTGCAAATCTACGTCAACTAGGGGTGTAACGATTCATGCGATGCATCGATTGTCAGTCCTACAGATTCAACTAAATCGATCTGCTAAAATAAATAAATAGAATGAATCGCTTTGGCTTCAACAATAATCGATATAAATGCTTTAAATCGTATGAATCGATTATGATTAATGTTTTAAGACTTAGTTTACACGTTTATTTTGTGAAGTGCAGCTCGGTAATCCGTAACTCTGTCATCAGCTGGTCAGCTTGCAAGGAAGTCCCACAAGAGTTTTTTTTCTCCCTCACCCTCTGCTGGTGCATTTCAAACATGGCAGAGAGCGGCAGCGAGATTGTTAATGCACCAGCAAACTTGAAATCCAATGTGTGGAAGCATTTTGGCTTCGCAAAGAATAATGGTAAAATTGACAAGGGGTGTCACATTATTGCATGTTTATTTCACGGATATAGAATTTTGGTTCAAAGTTACTGAATCGAATCTTGGTTTACAGAATCGAATTGTTCCAAAAAAAAAAAAATTGTCCCCAAATCGCCAACTACTGAATCGTTAATCGAATCGTCTGAAGCCAAAGATTCACACCCCTAACGTCAACTAGATATCCAATATTTACATTGTTTTAATTGACATTGCTACCATTTGTACTTGTTATACTCATTTGTTAAAACAAGTTTTAATGCTCGTTTAATTTTTTGCAGCCGATATAGAGGCTACTGAAGTCCTCTCTGAGGTAAAACCCACACTTCCAATCGAGGGTTAATAAAGCACATCTGTCTTAAGCATGCCCCCCTTCACCAACAGGGGGCAGCAGCCCTCTGTGAGAACGCTGGATGTGTCACCCTAGTAACATTACTCTCTGTAGTCAAAAGGGACTACAGGCCGTACCTTTAAAGACTACAACTTGGGTTGGTTAGGGTTTGCTCATCTGACCAGAGGCAGACCTGGTCACCAGTAGCTCACCAGCTTACACAAAAGTCTCAAAGCTCACTTGTTTGTAGTTCCCCCCCCCCTCCCCACACACCTCTAATGCTCTTATCATATGTTGTACTTCCTAGCACTTAATTTACGCTCTTATCGTATGTTGTACGTCCTGGCACATAATGTACGCTTTTAATGTATGTTGTACATCCTGGCACTCAAAAATAGTACTTGGCATTGTGTAGCATCTTATCCTATCTTTCTTTGCTGTGTACGGGGAATGGGTTAACCTAGCGATTGTTAGCGCTTGCCACTTGTTTCTATGAACGTCCTTACGGTACCGACAGCGATATATTGTGGTTTCTCTTTCTTCTGACAAAATGTACTCATCGCCAGTCACTTTGGATAAGAGCGTCTGGCAAAACGCCCTTGATGTAAGCGAGACCCGTCTGTGTAGTGGTGCGGCGCACTGACCTGCGGGCTTGGTCCTGGAGAAGACCCACTCGGCGGCGCTGCAGTGGCGCACCTGGCGGTTGCATGCGTGCACGTCGATGCGGTACACGGTGAAGGGCTGCAGGCCCGAGATCTGCAGCTCGCGCTCCCCCACCTCCTGCTCCATGAAGTCGAACTGCTGCAGGGGCGGGACCAGCGGCGCCGGCCCACTGCTGTTCAGCCTGCCGGCGCGGAGGGGCGGGGCCACCGAGCTGTTGGCGTACAGCCGCTCTGTGCCGCGCGACACCGTGGCGTTGGGGGCCCCGGCGACCACGTCCCTACGGCGACGGTCTGGGGGGCTGTTGGGGGGGCATTATGTTTGTTTTTATGTTTTGTTCGTTTACTATGGACCAGGGCCTCAAGGTGACGCTATGTTTACATGTCAAGTCGGCACAGTTTCCCGGGTTATCAGAGTATAAAAAGTATTGGTGCAAGTTCTGTCCCGATGGGAAGTGAATAGCGTACGTGAACAGACAGGACGGAGCTCTCCGCCTCCACAGGGACCAGCTTTATAATGTTATTCACTACAGTATACTACACAAGTCTATGGTATAATATAAAATGCTAATAGCAGCCTACACATTTTTCAAATTGAATGCAGAGGACATGAGTGGACTCGCACATTGTCTTCAAAGTTGCTAGAAAGTTGTTAGTGGAGTGGAGGCTCTCCGCATCAAATGCAGACAGCAGTGTCAACCCTGATAAGCTAACTCATTATATTTATGCGACCATCAAACCAAGCAGAAGTCCTAACAAATAAGGCATTATTTTGTGTGAGTGCGTGCGTGCGTGCGTGCACGTGTTCACCGTGGTGTGAAGATGGAGTTGTGCAGGAAGTTCTCAAACACTTTGCGGTAGGAGGCGTCGGCGGCCTCGGCCTCCAGGTCCTCCGCCGACTTGGGGCAGGGGCAGCAGGATCCCGGGTCCCCCCCCTCCTGGTCCTGCTTGGTGGGCTTGGAGTCCTCCTCCTGGTCCCCCACCCCCTTAGCGGCGATCCTGATGGGCACCTTCAGTTCTGGAGGAGGGCAAGGATGGGAAGCCCTGCGTGAGTACCCCTCAGACGTGTGTGTGTTAGGGCTTAGACTTTTGCCCAAAAATCATATTCGAAGTTTGTTTGTTTATTAATATTCGAATATATTCGAATATTTATTAATAATATTTTGACCATTAAATGCCAAATATAATTCACCGCCGGAAGATGTTGGATACAAGAATAAAAAGAAGAAGAAATATTTTTATTTTGATTGGTTTAACCGCCACCCGCCTGAATTTATTAAAGTACTATTTTTTGTCGCCTCATCCGCCCGATCCGCGGTTGTGCGTGAGCGCGCGTCTTACCCTTAGAGCAGTAGTTGTGCTTGTAGAGCTCCCGGTCCTCGTTCTGCTGTTGCCATAGCAGCAGGTAGTAGGTGTGGTTCCCGTTGGGGGAGAGGGGGGGGGACCAGCGCACCACCAGCTGGGTGGAGGAGTTGGAGTAGGCTCGCACATCCAGAGGCATGGAGGGCGCTGGGGGCGAGAGAGGGTTCATGCACCGTGCGGTATTGGGTGTTGGTGTACCATAACCAGCGGGCCCGTCTATTGTGCGTTTTATTCCATTAATAATAGTCTTAGTATTGGAGTGTAGTATACATCACCTGGTGCAGTGGCTAGAAACACCTTGTGTTGCATCATATTGTACTATCATTGTATTGTGTAGTAGCATTAGAGTACAATATAGGAAAGTGGATAGACAACCTGGTATCACAGATATAGACACTTTGTGTTGTACAATAGTATTGTGTTGATTAGATTACATGCAGGGCTGCTGTGGAATTACACCACCCAGTGTTGAATTGTAGTTCTGCATTATACTGTGGTTTGATTCTAGTGTAGCTCTGCATTATACTCTGGTTGTATTCCAGTTCTGCATTAAACTGTAGTGTTATTCTAGTGTTGTAGTTCTGCATTATACTGCAGTTTGATTCTGTTGTCGTGCTGTAGTTCTACATAATGCTGTCGTTTGATTCCAGTGTGGTATAGCTCACCTGCAGGGCTCGTGTGGATGTACACCACCTTGCTCTTGGCCCCAGGCGTGTGCTTGTCCTCCACCATGAGGGTGATGGCCTTCACGAACACGGCGTACTGGGTCCAGGGCTTCAGGTTGGACAGCAGCACGCCCGGGTCCACTTCGCGGTCCTCGTGGAGCTCCACGTCCACCATGTTCCAGCTGTTGGAGCCACAGCCCTCCTGGCCTTCAAACGCACTGATGTTCTGGAAGGGTCTGTGGGGACACGAGGGCATATAGGATCGTTAACAGCAACCCAAGACAGAAAAAACAGGACTGTAGCAGTATAAACATTAAAATAAGAATAAGAATCTTTAACAAATGTGTCAACGCACAATTAAGAGTAGTGTGTAGAAGCACAATTAATGTATCTTCATGGGGAGTTGAGGTAGACATTATTGGCAGTGCTACGTTACAATTAACCCCAATCAGGAAGGAGAGGGTCTGAAGGAGGCCAGGGGAATGTAAATAAACGTTAGAATGTAAACAGATGACAGGAGACGCTGATTTGAACTTAAACATCGGCAGCTGAAGATCATTAAAAACAACATGAGATTCAAATGCTGCAAACAATTTGTGACTCAGAATTGGAGGGATAGGAGGAAGAGGAGGACCTCCTCCTCTTCCTCCAGGAGAAGGGTTGGAAGAGAAAGAGAGAGAAATAGAGGAGGTAATGGAGGACGGGGCGGAGGAGGTGATGGTTGAAGGGGTTAAGGAGGAGGAGGAGGTGTTTAGGGGGGAACCCACGCTTCCTTGTAGTAGACGACAAAGCTGATGAGGTCTCTGTAGTCGGGTGGGCGGTAGCGCAGCCAGGTCAGTTTGATCCTGGTACTTCTGGTGCTGTTGGACTTAAACTGCAGCACGGTGCTTTCACCTGGGGGAGAGACAGAGGCGCGGTCAAGGCTACATCACTGGCGAGAGGGAGGAAATCCGGGAATTTTCAAAAAAGTTGGACACATGTTCGACGGTAATGAAGGAGGAAAAGAATGTACTTGTCCTCTTGTACACATCTGTTGCTCATTTAGTAATCATTGTAAAAATTAAAGTTTGCTAGCATAATTATCTGCCGCGTCCCGAAATGTATTCATATCATGTGGCCGAATTTACCAGAAATGTACCGGAAACGGTTAGCCCGTTTGCAACCCATGTCTGTGCCTGACCCGATCTCGGCACGAGATCTCAAAGACTACGCGGTTGACGACCCACAGACCCCGGCTTACAGCTGGCTCTGTCGCCGTTGTTGCGGAAGTCCTTCTCCTCAAAGTGGCTGCGCACCCCCGTCTTGTTCCACATTGCGTGGATCTCCGACATGCAGAGCCGCGGGTTGCCCTGGAAGAGGAGGCTGCCGTTGCGGATGGTCAGATTGTGCTGTTTCCAGTCCCACAGGTACTGCAGCTGCTGGTTGTCGAACGCAGCGAAGGCGTACGAACTGCAGGACAGAGGTAAACGGGTTCATGGACAGAGGTGGACAGACGGACAGATGGACGGAGTCAAGGTTGGACAGACAGAGGCGGACAGCCAGGTTGTAGAGGTTCATAGATGGACGGAGAGAAGGTTGCTACAGAGGTTCACGGCCTTGTCACACGGTTGTTTTGAAGGCATCGTACCGGGGTATGCACACGGAGGAGGGGGAAGGTCAGAGAGGAGGAAGAGACGATCAAGGCCTTCCAGTGACCCTGGGAGACAAACCTTGAAAGTCTTCCAGACAGATATTGGGCTTGTTTAGATGTAACGTGACCCTGTACAAGATTCCTACCTGCCTAGAAATTGACACCATTTTTCATATTACGGGCTTTCACTGAACCAGGTCACCAGTAGCTCGATAAAACCCAATTATCCAAATCTGATAACGGTGTCAAGTGAATGTAACCGATCCAATGGTGTGTGTGAGTGCGTGCGTGCGTCAACGTAATACATTCTGTTCCTCTCGCGCCCCATCTCTGCAGTATGCCGTCGTCTTGACGACCACCTCCGTCTGCATTCCAGCACTACGGCTCTAAAACTACACTGGCCCTGTCACCATGGCAACGCCAGGGCCACGGACGAGGGGCATGTAAGCAGATAAAGGTGCTGAAACTAAGACCTCCATTTAAAGTACCCCCCCCCCCCCCTTATCTGATTCCATCGCTCGCACACACACACCCTAATCAAGTTGTCCTTTAGAGAAAGAGACCGATCAGGGGAAGAGATAAGTAGAAGGAGAGACAGCCGAGAAATGGATCTGGCTGCGCTTCAGACATGGGGAGAGAGAGAGAGGAGAGAGGAGAGAGAGAAAGAGTTTGTTCTAATGCGTAGTATCGGAGTAGTATGGGTTTGTGTACGCGTGTGTATGCGCGCTCCCGTGTACGTGCGTGTACGTTTGTGTGTACGTTTGTGTGCGTGTGAGCGTACGTACTCGTCCAGGAGCTCCTCTCCGTCGATGTAGCGGAGGTTCTTGAGGAAGGACAGGGAGCTGAGGGTGTGAGAGTGTCTGATCAGCACGTAGCCCGTCACTCTCTGGATCAGACCCATGAAGCTCTCCAGCTCAGACACCATGTTGTCTGGCGCAAACACACACACACACACACATATATACACATCATCATCTACACTCATACACTCGTACAACGAATGGTGGTAAGTGGCAGTTGTATTAATAGCTTTAGCATAAGTGGTAGCATAAGTAGCACTAGTGCTACTAGCCGTAGTGTATTAGCAGTAGCGGAAGAGCGAGCGGAACTCACGTCCTCTGCGGATGTTGATGTGCAGGTTGCCTCTGATAACGGTGCAGCCTTTCAGCGACTGCGCCGCGTCGACCGAGTCGATGACCTTCTCCTCGCAGTACTTATCACACAGGCCATCGCAGGCCGAACACCGCATGCTGCGGGGGAAAACGCACCATAACATATCGTTGCTTATCCGAGACAAACACCATAACATCTCATTACTTATCAGACACGGTTGGAAGGGAACACTGGAAGGACACGGCAAATAAGACAAGCCGCGACATATCACACCAAAGACAATAACAGATCACATCGCAGACTAAACACAGCATAACGTAAACAACAAAGCCCGGTTCATAACCCGGACGAACGCCACAGGCTAACAAAACCGTCCCTCGCTAGCGGCGGATCGGGCCCGGTCTGTCTCACCTGTCGATGGTGGAGCGAGTGAACCCCGAGGGGCACTCGGACATGCACTCCCCGGCGTGGATGACGAAGCGGTCGAAGTAGGGCAGGTGCACCCGGGAGCAGAGCTCGGCCGAGATGCAGCGCCAGCCCTCGAAGCGGTAGGTGCCGGCGGGGCAGTCGGGGACGCAGCGTCCCCCGTGGTGGTAGAGCACGCACGCCGCGCAGGCCGTGGCGTCCGCTGCCGCCGTGCAGCCGCCCAGGCACTGCGGGTGGCAGCACTCCCCAGCCGCGGTGCACGCCCGCCGTGCGCACGCCTCAGGGCATTCTTTTAGACAGAGAGAGAGAGAGAGAGAGACGGAGAGGAATTACATTCATGCAGTGTTTGACGTGCTTGTGATTGGTTGGCAGGCTGGGAGCTAGCAGTGAGCTAGCATGCTTGCCCTATACTTTTAATCTAAAGGTTACACCCTTCAGATATTTGCAGAATGTAGAGCTAGAACATGACTAACTAGAAGGAGGCGACTCTACGAAGATAGTTTATGACAGTAATTATGGCCGCAAGTCAAAACATGCAGAGTCAGTGTTGTTTTGATTGCCCGATGCTCCCTTAGGCAAGGAGTTGGACACCCTGTGAAATAGTCGCTTCAGCACATTCACAAGTTTTCTCAATAGTGTCTCACGTCATTTCAACCAATCACAACCAATCTTTGCAATGGTCAACAAACATTGTGAAATTCTAGCTTCGAACAAAGGGATACATTTTTGGTTCATTCAGACAACATGATTTAGGCACGAACGAAAACAAACCAGCGTTTGCTTTCGCAATGAATATCAGCATGGCCTTTGCTTGTCAGCAAGTGATTACCAAATATGGGCACAGCCCAACATTGTTCAAAAAAACTCTCGCCATCAGATTCAAGGGACACTCTCGCCCTTTGTTCTTGCCGGACATAAAAGTTGAAAGCTAATTAAAAGATATTCTCCTCTGGGAAAAGCCTTCGGTGCAGATTTCTGTTCAACTTTAACATGGTTAAGTCTATTGGGGATTAAACCATTTGAATGCTCCGTAGATTGTTGCTTTCATAGGGGCTGCCATTGTTCGTTTGGTTTTTATTGGAGAGGCGATGCACTCGTTCACCCCCTCTCCCGAGCACTGATTGGACCCACCCATCATATTTACATTTCGCCAATGCCATTTAAAGATAAAACTGCAGGATTTAGTTAGGAAAAAACAAAAAACTGGTTTTCCAATCCTGTGCCTTGAGAGTCCAGAGTTCCCCGGATCCAGTCCACGTTTTGCAGGTGTCTTCAGTCCGACTCTCTCATCCAGTGTTTGGGTCACAATAAGTCAGTGCTTATTGTACCAGAGCAGAGGAAAAAGTGACTAGGGGAGGTCCCAGCAGCAGGACTGGTAATATTTAGGACCATGGCTCTTTTGTGCTACCTCCACCCCTCAACTGTGGTTGCAACCAGATGGAGCATGTTCTCACGGTACACAAGAATGGTCGACTGTAGGTGGAAGAACGGCTGAGGTGACGTCAATGATTAGGAATGGTTGAGTTTCAATGCAATGTTTGCAATGGTTATGTTTAGGCATAGGGGTAGAGATAGTCCATTCAGGTGAGGGTTTGTTGTAGTTGAGGTTAGACGTAAAGTTGCAATGGTTATATTAAGGTATATGGGTAGAGAGTTTAGTTAGTTGAGGGTGTATTGTGTTTACGTTTATAAGTAGGTTTATGAAGGTACGAGGAAAAAAAAAATCAAGTTTTGAGAGTTTGGTAAGGGTGAGTAAGTCCAGTGCATCATTGTTGAGCAACAGAGATGTCCTTCTGGAGGCCCCCACACTGCTGTGTCTGATGTCAGGAGCCAGCCCAGACACGCTCTCCTCTCCAAGGACCCCGCACAGACAGACAGACAGACAGAAAGACGTACCAGACTCCCCATTGAAAGAGCATCCACCACGCCCAGAGACAAAGGCGAGCTCCGATTGGCTGAGCCCTCCAATCCTCTAAAAGGTTAAATGTGATTGGTTGAGGTGTGCCTTCGTACGGTTTATAAAGAGCAGCAGATTGGTCGAGGACGGCAAGACACCAGTATCTGGTGATTGAACCCCGAAGACCGCATGCAGTTTGTGGTGAATGAAGATGCTAATGTATACCAGACTGCCAGACTCATTCTGTTCCCGCCCGGCTAGCAGACCCTGCAGTCTGCTAGGGAGTTACTCAACACAGTGGGGGTTAAACGCTGTGACAAATTTATAGTCACAGAATCTATTTAAAATTCTGTCATTACATATACGCCTAACCCCTCTGAAATTCTATGTTATAATCCTGCTTTGTTTCTTCATAATAGCAGAGATTTCAAGGCAACGCAGAGTTCATGAAGTTTGAAGACATTCCTGCATGCAGCACAGGTGACAAACACCGCAGAGTGATACAACACACACACACACACACTTAAACAATAAGATGTAGAGAGAAAAGCATGAGAAGGAAAGGAGGGCTGAGAGTCTTTAAAGGAGGTCAGCTATGCGTGGAATTTACTCTCTGGCTCCCGCCCTCTCTCACAAACACCCCAGCAGCGCACAGAATCCAGGTCAGTTTAGTTTAAAAAGGTCACTGGTCAGGTGTCATTCCACCAAACTGCTTCCTCATATAACCACCAATCAGAGTGCTCGGCCCAGAACAGCCCCTCACCAATAGGACAGGATTGGTGTACCCCCAGACCCAACGAAACCTAGTCTTCATGGATGGACCCTCACGAAATGATCGGACTACAGGGAATGTGGGTTGTGATGTTACAAAAAAATAAAAAGAAAGAAAAAAGACAGGAATGTTTATATTCCGTCGGTTGGAATTAATTTCTGGTCTGGATTTGTTGTGTAGTTTAAACGGTTTTGAACGTACATCCAGGTTGGGGTCGAGTATGTGACAGGTATGAGGGAAATGTTCTGCATTCCTCCAGTAAGTCTGTCACCCGTCTGTCTGAGGAGCCTGTGAGCTGGCACACAATGTTCTCACTTTCTCTACCCGGGAGAGGAGGTAGAAAAAAAAAAATGTCTGAGGTAAAGTCGAAGAGAATAGAACAGGACCTTATTGCACCTGCAAAGACTATGGTCTTCCGATTGCATTTTAACCAAAATAACTTTGTATTGCTAACTATGGATGACTTTGCATTGCTATTTGTCTGAATTAAGACTAGCCTAACATTTTTATTGTCATGTGCACATGAAAACATGTTGTGCTACGGGCTGGGACCATGCCGTTCAGAGGTTAGTTTTATATACTGGCTTGCAGCCGCTCTGCTAACTGGACGTATGCCTGACTGTGCGTTTATGATTGCGTGAGTACGGCCATGTGCGAGTGCTGGCGTGCGCGATACCTCCTCACCCGCAATCTCCTATCTACTGCCTCCCATCTGCTGGAGCATGAGAACCACCTGAGGCAGCATCTACTCATCTATCTGACATCTACCCGTCTATGAGACATTTATTTTGCTATCCGATCCTCAGAAGTTTACCTTGACAGACCTACCATGTTGTGACATCAACACAACACAAATATGGTAAATACTCACTGTTTGGCCGTTCTGATGATAGCTGCCGTTACCTCAACTGAAGCGTTGGCGTGAGGCGTTCTCAGACGTCTAGCAACAACATACATTTTATCACTGGGATAATCAGACGAAGTGTAACCTAGCCTTCTACCAGCAGTCCCCAAATATCCATAGATGTTAAAAAAATAACATTAATACTTTTGTTTTCATACAAAACATGACTATAGTTTCTAGTAAAAAAAAAAAGAAAGTATACCACAAACAAAAAACGCTTCTTACGCTGTTCAAATCCTACTAGGATACAACTACGGTAGCCCAAGAACCATTGGTAGATGTAACTAGCGTAGCCCTTCAACCACCACGGGGAGATAGACCTATGGTAGCCCATCAACCAGGGGTAAATGGACCTACGGTAGCACATCAACCAGGGGTGAATACAACTTCAATAGCCCTCTATTGTTGCCCTCTTGTTCGCAGCCTATTTGAATGGCTAATTTGTAGCTTTCATCACATTGCAGGAATCAGTACCTAGGTAGAAGGGCTAGTCTCTGAACGACAACGCCATGGCCATTAATACCGTAGTGATTAATGCCACCATAGTGATTAACACAACTATAGTCATTGATAAGCCCATTATGATTAATACAGCCATAGTCATTGATATCACCAAATCATGGGCTATCTTTAGCACTTTGTCTTGACATGGTAAAATGCTGTACGTGTGCTTCCTCTGACTAAACACTCTACGCGTGTTCTTTCTCTCTCTCAGGGCGTTTTCTAGCCCAGTACTTCTTCAAAAGCTCTGAACGGCCAGGTAAACAAAGTGACGCCGGGGGCAAGCAGACTCCGCCCCCATAAAGACTGCCACCGCCCCAGCATGGCGACCGGGGCCTCTGGTGATGTCAGCACATGTGTGCTGGAAGGGGAAGGAGGTGAGTGTCTAGACATGGTAGATTACAACAGAGATACCCGCGCGAATGACCCTCTCAGCAGGTTGTGCTTCACACTCGGTGATGTCGACGCGAGCTGACACTTCAACCTTCAACTCCTTCTCAACCGTTCCTCAGAAGCTGGCGTTCGAGTGCGAGACTACATTTTGAACATCCTCGCAGCGTAATTCGTTTTAAAATCGACAGATGATAAATAAATATGCTCAAAAGCGGTCTTGGCTAGACACTTAGTTAGGCATGTCAATATTCAGTAGGGTCAGTTCAGGGCAAGCTGCAGTATTCAGAAAGTCAACACACTTGGTTAGTTGACCTGTGTCAGTCAGCAAGTTAGTTAGTTAACCAATCAGCCAGTGGTGTGTGTGTGTGTGTGTTTGCGTGTGTGTGTGTGTGTTTGTGTGTGTGAGTGCCCGCATGTCGTGTTTATCCAACAGTCTTGGGCTGTGGAGACAACAAAGACCACTATTATTCCGCTCTCTTCATTCACAGCCTAATTGCCTGCTGACCGACTGGTCTGCAGCACCCAGCGGCCCGTCGCTCCGTCGCGACCCACAGAGGGAGCTCAGACGCTGGGCATGACACACCACTGAACCCTGGCTCCACACACAAACGCACAAACGCCGGCCTTCAAACACAGTGTTTAGAAACCAACCACAAAAACAAATGTTGGGGGGGGGGGGGGGGGGAGCAGAGATGTTTACACCCAGAAGTCCTGCATAACTAGAACAACAGAATAAGTGGAGGGAGGACAGCACACGGCCCCGTACACAGAGGCCGGGCCCTGGTTGTTTGCTGAACTGGAGAGGACTATTGTCTTGGGAAGGTGAAGCAGCTGACAACAATAATGTGTAACCACCGTGTTGAGACGTGACCCTGGTCTGTATGAGTTATATGTCCATGACTGGTCTGGTCCAAATGTGATCCAATCCTGGTCTAACTCTGGTCTGAAACAAATCCATCTGTGGTAAAAAAAACAAAACTGATCAGACTGCGGAGAAGCAGTGCAAGTGTGCAAGGTCTGGTCCAACTATGGTGCTAAAGTGCCAAAGTGAAACGTGCAGCTGGAGATGATGTATAAATACGGTCCATTAGTGCTTTAAAGTCTGCGATGGCTCAAGCCAACTGTCAGTTTGGAATAACTGCCGTAAGACCTGCTACGGCCGATCCCAACCGTCTCGCAGACCGTACGATAACGGAGCATAACTCCATGTTCGTGTCACACTGTTTATGTCATGGTCTACGCCCGTGGACAAAATAAGCCGCCTTGGCCTATTGATCACTGAATCAATGTCACCGCCATCTTGGATTGGCCGTCGCCAAAACAAATGGGGAAGTATTGCGTCTGTGGAGACGTCGCTCGCAGCTCTCCCAGCTACTGATTCCCCATTAGGTGTGTTGACAGCTGGTGGCAGCAGCGTGATGAACGGCCCGTCAAGAACAGCCGCGGCCCCGTGGCCCGGAAACACAGAACAGGGGGCGGGGCTTATCTGGGGGCCTCACTGTTAGAAAACATCCGAAAGCTCTCAAAAGCAACTGGCACACAAAAGATAAATACTTTGTAGATTAAAATGTGGGGAAAAGGGTCTTTAATGAACTCTGAATTTAAGTTAATTTCTTTTGTTTGTCATGGTGGGATCCTGCTCTTGTAAAGAATGCACTTAAATGGCACCCTAAAACAGGAATGCTCCCGCCCTTTTCTTATGTAACTTGTGTTTCCTCTGTTACTTATGCTAAGTCTCATGCTGCTGCTGCAATTATTGGCCACTTTAAAGATTGATTGTGGCAATGCTCCAGACGTAGCAGAGAGCATGCCCCGGGGCTCTGTGTCATGGCTGGCTGACAAGGTGTCGCGGCAGGACTGAAGCGCGGCGCTTTGATGGTAGAGCCAGCCTACCGTACATTAACAGCCTCCGGGAGACAGAAGCTGTGTTCGAAATCGTTCACTATTCACTCATTCACTATTCCCTATATAGTGTTTATGATATAGCACACTATATAGGGAACAAACAAATGAGAATACGGACACTACGCTAGTGCTGCACGATTAATCGAATCGCAACATCAGCCTTTGCGATTGTATAACCACAAAAGGCTGCGATTTAATAGAAAGGAAATAAAAAAATAAAAAAGGTCCCTTTTTTTCATGTATTTTCTTAATTATATTCATTTCATCCAGTTGTACTATTGAGAAACCTAACAAATTTGCACAGCAGAATGCCATTATTTTGAAAAAGATATTTTTTTAACTTTTTTGTTTTTAACTTTAACCGTTTTTTACTTTTAAAACAGTACTGTACACATTATTGTTTTTGCATTTTTTATGCTAGTTTAATTTTGTATGTTTGAGTTGAGAAAGAAACATTTTAAAATTATCAGTAATCCGTGTGCATTTTCCTTGATAACCAAGCAAGTAGACTCATGACACCATTTGTTTATTATATCGCAAATCGCAATACTGTCAACAATTATCGCAATATGACTTTTTCACCAAATCGTGCAGCACTACACTACGCTGAACACTTCTAAACAAAATTTACGTCAGTAAATGCGCCAGGTATTTGTGTGACGCGGACAGATGCGCCCACATCATGTAAACAAACCGGGCACTCACGAGGAAAGCTGGAGGTTGTATTGATGTTGAATGTTATATTTCCTTGATCAAGGTTTTTTTTATTAATTTTGAATGTTACATTTTTTTATGTTAATCCCAAATTAATTGTTGACATTTTATTAAATGAAAGCCGGAGACTCCATCATTAAATGTATTCATTTTCGGTTATTTAGCTTCTACTTCTCCTCCGGAAAAACACGACCGCATTGCATTGTGGTGGTATACAGGAGTAACATGTAGGGAACATCATATGTACACTCAAATTTTGGGCATTTTAAGTCCACTGAAAGTGCATGAAATTAACCACTGAGAATTCGAACACCAATACAATATGGCGAGCACCCTATATAGAGCACTATATCCGTGATGAGGAACGATTTCGAACACAGCTATTGTGAGATTACACATGGTGCATTGTGCCGTTTTTCTCATCAAGCGGGGATGTGAATGTTGTAACTGTAAGAAGCCTTGACATTCCTGAGTGTTTGCGTTAGTGTTTACCCAAGGTTGAAGATGGAAATATCTCTGGAATGTGATGAGAGAGCCCATCCTAGCTGGCCTGAGACAGGACACCATCTATCTGAGGGTAGCCTGCCTAGTCCCTGAATAGGGCCCGGCCAGGGCCCAAGGCTCCATCTAGCCTATGCCTCCGTCCAGCCTTTACCTAGCCCCCGTCTAGCGGCTGCGTCTAGAACCTGTTTAACCCCTGCCTTCCACAACATATCCCTGCCTGGCCCTGTGCCACAACACAGACCCAAGAGTTCAACTGGGCCTCCACAGAGGCTTAACATGAAATGACGGTGGCTGGAGACACCGTCCGTGCACAGAGCTCCATTGAAGCTCGTGTGCCTGGGAGCAGCCGTTTCCCCTCCCTGTGTGTAGCGGTGCTCCGGGAGCCGTAATGACAGAGGAGCCTCGATCAAAACCAAACCACTAATGTTCTCCAGGGAGTTCCAGGAATGGGTGGGACCGCTCCCTAAAATAATGGGGGGGTCCGAGTCAAGCACCGTGGCTCTGGTTTACTGTGACATCCCTGCAATTACCCACCCCCTGAGAGAGAGCGAGAGACACACACACACACACACACAAGGAGTCTTGTGTTTGTGTTCAGGATGGCAGATTATTTTTATATTCTCATTTACAGGCTAGCCTCGTCATCATTAAATTAAGAGGCAGACTAACGAAGTGCTACATGAGTGATACGATATTGAAACAGATGCAAGGGAAAGACCTAATTTTGTTTGATATAACCATCAACTTCAATGTTATGGGGGGGGGGATTGGTGGGGATTGGAATATGTCATGTATCGGAAAAAGATTAAAGAAAAATTGAGGAATGTACGGTACTCGATTTGATAACTAAGGAGGGGGAGTTGAAGATGAGTAAGGAGGAGGAGTGTGGCTGAAGGAGGGAAGCTAGAGGGATGAGGTTGGAGATGTGTAAGGTAGGAAGAATGTTGTTAGAGGGGTGTGGCTGAACGAGGGAAGCTAGAGGGATGAGGTTGGAGGAGTGCAAGGTTGGAGGAGTGAGGTTGGAGGGGTGCACGGTTGGATAAGTGTGAGGTTGGATACGTTTGAGGTTGGATAAGTGTGAGGTTGAAGAGTATAGAGGCGTGCGAGGTTGAAGAGTATAGAGGCGTGTGAAGTTGATGAGTATAGAGGCGTGTGAGGTTGACGAGTATAGAGGCGTGCGAGGTTGATGAGTATAGAGGCGTGCGAGGTTGACGAGTATAGAGGCGTGCGAGGTTGATGAGTGTGAGGCCGGAGGGGTGGGGTTAAAGGGGGTGAACAGAGATACACAGACAGAAGCACGAGAATCCAGTGTACAGCAGCCCTGTCCCACTGACAAGAGCAAGGCACTCAGCTCCTCAGACAACGCTAACCACGGAAAAGAGCATTAGCTGGCTTAATAGAGGACAGCATGTCCCGTCTAATTCCCATGGCTCTGCCCCCCACCCCCCACCCCCCCACATACACACTCAATTAATCTCTGATGTGATTAGAGTGCTGATCACATTCAGGCCAGTATAATAAGATGGATATCGATAAACTCACAAGCCGTTCAAGTGTGTGGGCACACACACACACACTTCCCGTCTCCCCGGCCTACAGACCAGGTTGTCTCCAAGCGTAACAAAAAGGCTGGTGTTGTTCCAAGCCCCTGGCAGCCGGTCCAGCTACATGGTCAAAGGCAGACCGAACAGACTACGATGACAGAAGAAACGACGACCAGACGACGCCGTCATAACAGACTGGATAGACTCGGATGACGAAGCGGGACTTTGGTGTCCCACGCAAAATGACCGTGACGGGGTCACAAGCTCACCACTGGCCCAGTGTGTCTTCTACGACGTCAACAGCATTAGTGAACAGACACGATGTCACGAGCCAAATTAAAATAATGATGTCGAACCGGACCGAAACACATAACCGTGTGCCACCAGCGGCCCGTTGAATAGACAATGATGTCACCCGGTCATGTGTTGGCGGTTGTTGTGGCAACACGCCGTAGCGGTGAAGATGGGATATGTCATTATCCTCCGGGGTCATTGTTCCCGGCAATGAGGACGGATTGATCTGCTGTTTTCACTTTAAAAAAAAAGAACTTTCCCAGCAACCGTTCAAATCCAACGCAGAGTTTAGACAACTGAACTACGACGGTGCCCGATACACCCAAAGATGCACCTCTTTCATCCTAGAATAGAAATGGAACAACATAACCGCTATGAAGTTAAATCTGGCGTCATTAACCAGATTTGTTTTAAACGGTAAACTCGGGGGAGGACCTTGCGACCCATCGCTGTGCAGCCCTGCTGCAGGGGCCGTCGTTGTGTCGCTGCAGGGGCCGTCGTTGTGTCGCTGCAGGGGCCGTCGTTAAGTCGCTGCAGGGGCCGTCGGCGACACAACGGCGCCGGTGACTACACTAGAAAGTGGTAGGTAACAAGTTCCTACCGGTTGTAAACAGCCCACTGCCTGGGGGCTTCCTGTACTCCCCGTTGTTACGCCCAGATCTTCCCCTCCACTGCCGTCCTACAACCACCATCGTGGCACATCCGGCAGGCACACGCACACTTTGTACACCCTTCAACTCATCCGGGAACACACACTTTATTGACCTTCCTCTCACCCAAAACACACTTTATTCACCTTTCATCTCACCCCGACACACTTTATTCACACTTGATCTCACCCAGAGGCCGGGCCCACGCTCTATTCACCCTTCGTTAAAACCAGCATTCCTCTTAACATACAGGATCGGTTTTCCAAGCGTTTTCTCATTAAACACTGTTTCTGGACCCACAAACAAATAGCATGTCATTTTCATGTTTTATAACATGAGACTATAACCATGAGATACGTTTCACAATCAGCAGACATTGTGAAACTTAACAAGGGACATGACCTAACCAAGGATGTTTACGCACGTATGTATGCGCCGGTGTATGGTTGAGGACAAAAGAAGTGCAGTGTCAAGTGTGAGCTTGTTTGGATGAGCGGTTTTCGAAAAAGCTGCAAGCAGCACTACTGAAGGCCAAGCAATCAGCCCGTTACCAAAGGGCACTGCCTTCGTTTTAAACACATGACATCACCAGGCCTGGAAACATTCAGGTTTTTAATGTATTCAATAATCCAGGGGAACAACTGGAGAGGGTCTGACCGGGACCTCCCATTGGTCTCCCTGCTTGCACAGACCAACCAATGGGACGGCGCCGTGGCTGTGTGGAGCTTTTATGAATGAGTGGAGGCTGGAAACACCAGCTGCTTATTGATCTGTTCGACCTGCAGCACACAGCGCTGGTGCTCTCCCATTACATCAAGCTCACATCCGATCCATGGACACCAGGAAATACCACAGCTACACGCCGCCGTGACCCGGTCACAGGTCAGACGGTTCGTGGCAAGAGTACAGCAGTTGGGACCCAGGGTGACCTAGCACAATTGGTACGGCCCGCACATGCTGCCGAGAACCATGCTGTGAATTGCTGAGGCTTTCTGTTTACTAAACATGACAATCCCAACAACATCCCCCTCTCTAACCCAATACCTTAACGTAACTCTCTCTAACCTAACACCTAAAGTAAATCCATTCCTAACCTAATACCTTAACACAACCATCTCCAACCTAATACCTCCACTAAAAAACATTTCTAACCTAAAACCTAAACCTACAACCAATCACAGTGCGATTCCAAGCAGCATAGGTGGTTCTCAACCGGCCTTAAACACAAAGCAGCCGTCCTTGTACTAAACGCAAGCTGGGTGCTGTAACTGAATGCCCGTGGCTGCCCGGGAACAAGGATACAGTATGTTAGGTGACAGAGCGTAAAAGTGGAAATAACCGGCATCAAAGTAGTAGAAAAATAAGTAACAGCCAGGTTGGCTTTGAAATGTTTTAGAGTGGTGGACACTGAAGAGTCGGCTCACATTATTCGGCCAGGAACATATGCACTTACTTGCACACCCTTCAGAGCGTTAGAGTAATGTGTTTGCAGTGAGAAAAGGTTGCATGATTTCCAGGTACTGACGACCAACCTATTCCAGTCTGTTGCTTCCAAAGAGTGTGTATGCGAGCGTGCATGCGTTTGCGCGGGTGGAGTCTGGCTGACTCGTCTCTTGGGTTCACATAGTCTTGTTGCCGACACTGTAAGTTCCTGTTTTCACTCTTTCTATATCCAATATGAGATAGCCAACACACACATACACCAAGATTAACACCTGCCATCCGCCAATGGTTGGTTACTTTCAATTGACAGTTCAGTAACATTTAAGGGCAATTGCATGTCCAGTTGAATTCTCTACCCGTGGTAGGTCAAAATACTAAAAGTAAATTTTGGAAACAACCACCCACCCACCCACCAACCCACCCACACACACAAGAAGATGCTCTGCCTTACCTTTCTGGCAGTGCCTGGAGCTCCAGCAGCGGTAGCTGTAGTTGTGGTTGAACATGGTGCGGCCGCATTGCGGGCGGTTTTCCATGATACCTGGGCACACGTCGCTGCACTCCTTCGCCTGCTTGTTCCTGGCGATGAAGTTGTTGAACTCGGCGTCCATGATGAGCGACCAGTCCACAGAGTCCAGGTAGCACAGCTCGGGGTTCTTCTCGATGCGGATGGCCCCGCGCGTGATGTTCTTCAGGCTGTACAGGCCGACGTCCTTCAGGCTGGTCATCTCGAAGATCACCAGGGCGTAGTTGTAGAAGAGGTTGCGGCCGCGGATCACGCTGAGGTTGGGGAACAGGGTGCTGAGGCTGACCAGGCCCGAGACGCGGAACATCAGCAGGTAGTCCGTGATCATGGTGAGCTTGGGGAAGCTGAGCGAGCGGAACAGCTCCTGGTTGGCGACGTTGCTGTTCTTGTCGCCGATGAGCAGGATCTGCAGGTAGCCCTCCACCACCGTGCAGTTCTCCAGCCGGTGGAACTCGCTGATGTCGTTGCCGATGTCGATGCTGGGGCCACAGACTGGAGAGAGACAGAGGCAGAGAAGGGTGTCACACAGTTAGATATATAGAGAAGAGACACAGAGGGAGTTGGATGTTGAAGTGCGTCAACAACGCAGATCAAAATTGTAGTGTACTTTAGAGGGAGGAAAGTAAAGAAAAGGACAACGAGGCCATAGTCACGTCGTAAGAGGGCAAAACAGGACAGGTATCTTACATGTGCTTGGGTATTATTATGCACATTAGTAACTAGGAACAGAGCCCAGATCAAAAGGGTGGCCTAGGGGCATACACCCCTCCATCTGGTGGAGACCCAGGCCCAATCCCATGTCTACCCCTTACCCCTTCCCCCTCCTTTTGAAGGGGTAAGGGGAAGGGGTAAGGGGTGGAAATCCCATTTCTACCCCTTACCCTATCCCCTTCAAAACAAGGGGGAGGGGTAAGGGGAAGGACTAGGGGGCTCCCATCCAAGGCTGTAGACCAAGAATTCTCTACATGTGTTGACATCCATATGATGAGTTTGGGGGGGGGGGGGGTGACACAGGAACAACAGCTGAAAGCTAATGTTTTTGTCCTCCACATCTGTATTACGGTATTATCCTTCAACATCATTGCTTTACAAGTCTAGCATGCATCCCCCCAGAAGGCTAGCAGGGTGTTTACATTGAAGATCTACAACAGGCATCAGCTGAGACCCTTCACGGTAAGAGACTTGATTAGAGTGTGGCCAAGGCATGTACCAGCATGCATGGCCACGGCACCATGGGACGTTCGACTGAAGACAGCTCCTCAGCCCTCCAAGTCCCCTCCATAACATCAGTCTTCACATATTTCCAATAACGACGCAATCTTTACTTTGGGGGGGGAAAGAAGTCTGCAGGATGCCATTACAAAGAGATCTTCTTTCATTTGGCCCAGATGTTCACAAGGGTGACTGTCAATGTAATAATAATAATCCTATGTGTAGGCATCGCTCTGTATGCTTCCATAGGCTGGTTGTGGTGAGGGCTTGGGACAATGATTGTCGTAACTGAACTAAATATTTGTCTGCGGGGTCATAAGCAATATATACATGGTTGTGTTGCATACATGTTTTTGTGAGAAAAGGCATTGCTTGATTATTATTAAGAAATAATATTCACAGTAAATCAATTGTATGGGGGCTTTAAGTTGACACATGCCTTGCTTAAGCGTCAGACGGGACTGATTACAGAGTAGGTCGGGCTATTTCCTGTAGCAAGTACATAACCTGTGTGAAGTTCCGGGAAAATATACTCTAGACAACACTTAGAGCCGCCATCCCCAACCCCACACTCGGTAATCACAGAGATGACCTTCAAGCCTAATATTCCTTAATGATTTAACAAAAAACACTCAGAAAAATGTTGATCAAAGAAAATGCTTGACATTAGTTAATATGAAATAGGGAGATCTATGAAATCGCACTAGAAAAGAACAGCCGGTCACAGAGCTCAGTCAGAGCCCATCATAGAGGAAGGTTTCGCCAGTAGTGGTTGCCTGGAAACAAGTGCTATCAACAGCTGAATCGCCAACTCAGTTTGTTTCGAGGTAAGCTTACTCAGGACTTGCACTTTAAGAGATTTCCAAATTGGTGGTTGCCTACGAGTGTTATACAGGCCGGAGCTAAAAACAATGAAAGCTGTAGCACAACAACAGCTGCCCTAAACACACTCTTGACGTTGCATGCGTTCCAATTATTCCAAAACCTGTTCCCATCCCATCACACATGATGCATATTCCACCAGGCCTGATAACCTGCTGAAACATATTTCGGTACATTTACATTTGCCTGCACAAACCATAAAATGTGTGCATAACCGGTTGGAGAACCTTGGACAGTCAGTCACCCAGGTTCATGCAACACTGTCACCATCTAACCCAGGAGCACACTTCAGCCTCCAACACACACACACACACTAGAGGGGCCTCAGACCCCAACACCAGACCCCCCTATCAAGCTGAATAACCAGGAAAACCTGCTGGCGTCCTGGCTTTGAAGCCCTTCCTAACACCTCAGATCCGGAGAAATCCCCCCCCCCCCCCCCCCCCCCCATGAGAGAAAGGCTCCCAGGCCAGACCCTCCCGAAGGACCACACCACGCAGGAAAACATTCATTGTCAACAACGGAAACAGGAAGAGCAGAGTTCCGCGAGAGCCCGGCAGAGAATCATCAAGAGGAGTGTTAAGTAATAACCGCCTCATATCCACATTAATACACGAAGCGCCACTACTGTACTCTCACATTTCAAACCAGGGCTTTCCCCCCCTGAGTTTTCAATGCCTGAATGAGATTATGTTGGATAATGATCCTGTTCCGAGCAGTCATCCACCAGTTTTGTTTCCCTGGAGTTACTGGGGTTGGGTCCAGGTGTGGGGTTACACCTGCTTCCTGGTTGGGTTCGTATGTCATGTGCCTGTGTGTGGACTGAACAGGAATGGGGCTTTGTTTTACTCCGCTGCTGGATCGGCCACTGTTGGGCTGAGCGGATCCAACAGTCTTGGGGAACATGGATTCTAGGCTGCTCTGTGCCTACAGTGGGGACTGCTGTGCCAGGATGTGGGCCATGTGTGGTTCTAAGTGGCCTTACTGAGAGATTAGAGAGCAGTTTGGTGGAGGCCTTGAGCATAAATCAGAGACAACAGTGCGCCCGTCCTCATCGACTCCGCTATGTTATGTCTGAGTCTCCTTGGTGAGGAGGCATCCTAGATGGGCAGCAATCATAGGACAAGAACAGCAAGCATAACAAACATTCCATCTATGTTCCATCATAAAGTAACATTGCAAAGAAACGCCTGGCCATGTCTCTGGTCTGAAAGCCCAGCCATCAAGGCTGTGCAGTGCTGGCCATGTTTGAACGGTGGACCTTGGTTTAACTTTAACGTTTTATAAATGTTTATTTCTAGAAATAAATATATCTTAGTATTTTGCTTCAAAGAGCCGTTTGAAGAGCAGTCCTACTGGCTAGGCATGAGCTTGATTACCTTAGTTTACCATGACAACCAGCGGTAACACAGCTGCTTTGGATTTTTTAAAAGTCGCACAACACCAACCACCTTCATATCAGTCTCCATCCGTGTCACTATTACTCACATGGGTACCTGCATACGAAACGTTCCTAGAAAAACTCCAAGGAAACAAGCAGCCAGCGATATAGGCCAGGGTGTCCACACACACACACACACACACACACACACACTGAAGACAGCGGAGAGAGATGCAGGGCAGGGCAAGCAACAGAACCAAGGGCTGCAGAGCCAAGGGGCCGCAGACTGCAGGCTCGGGGCCCACACCGTCCGCTGACAGAAGCCTTACTCTTCACCGGCAAACAGGAACACCTCTGTCCGTGCTGGAGAAAGCTTTAGGCTGGATCTATTTTGAACTCGCCAACCCTCTCATTATGGACGGAAAAGGAGACGGGGGGGGGGGGGGGTGGGGGATAAGCTAAAAATCATGTCTACAATTGTCCTGAAAACACTCCAAATATTTGTTTAAAGAGTGGCGAAGGTTCAAGGATGAAGAAGACTTACATTGTCCTTAAGCTGCAGAGTCAATCTGTAATAACAATCAATTTTAGGGGACACAACCTGACCTTCTAGGGCTAGGCTATCGTTCTTATGAGACGACCTAATGTGGATGATAAGGGATGGGGACGACCCTGTCGGGAACACAACACCTGCTCTGATCACATACGACCAGTGACCCTGAGCCCCGCACTGTTTTGTTTAACCAAAGCACAGATCTCCAGAAGATGTCTGCCTGGACAGGGGAAACATTACACGAAGGAATCAAAACAAAAACACAAAGAACCAGCGAGTTAATCTGCTTCCTGCTACCTTCCGTTCTCAATATCACACACACACACACTGTATACACAACCCATAGTGTAGTACAAAACCCAAGTACAAACCCTGAACACAGACACACACGTCTCCCATATCCCTGCCCATTAATAAAGTGAATAGCGAGTAAGATTACTTTACAGTTAAGCAGTGGCACATCCAGGATAACCTTCATGTCCATCAAAAGAAAGATGGTCCTACGAAATCACTAAGCTGTGTTAGGAAACGCCACTACGTCCCTATCTAGGTCTATTAGTGTTGCTCTCGAAGAGATGCAGCATTCCGCATTGCTCGTGTGTGTGTGTGTGTGTGTGTGTGTGTGTGCTCCAGTGGCAAGCCCTGCCATGGAGGTTTCCATGCCTACTGGACGCTATTAACTAACGTAAGGCCATCGTGGCAGCAGTGCATCCCACCTCGGCGGATGACCACACGGTCACCAGGAGAAGGCTCAGGAGATCCATTTCTATAGGAACCGACGTCAGTGAAACACCGTATACGTACTTTCTCCATTGGCGGGCCGAATGCAGCGCGTGGACAGACCCAGGATCAGCAGGAGCCAGCAGAACAAGGTCAACGGATCTCCCTCCGTGAGGCACCTCCTGGTCCCCGGCCGACTCATCCTCCTCACCGGGGCCGTAGGCGTGTGTACACACGGGATAGCTACTATGTGATGAGGGGGCGCAGAGACACGCACACACACGAGTCGTTCTTCAGCAGCGACCCGGTGGATCTAGCGGGTCTTATGGACGGGGGGGAGCAGGGCTAGCTTAGCTTAGCTCAACTGGCTCTCACGCACGAGCTCCCAGTGTTCGTCTCGTGCTGCTGCTGTGGAATGTCTTGGGGGAGAGAGAGCGGCAGGCTCCGTCGATCCGCGGCGAAAATCACCGATTTATCCTTCGGGCGATAAATCTTGTTTTAATCGGCATAGTCGTGGCGTGTTCGTGTGCTAGCGGCAGAACGACGTGGTACCGAAAAACGGTGCCGAAAAAATCGCATCACGAATCCCTTTGCGATCAACCGCATCCTCCGACTCCATTTCTTGAAATGCCAGCCTCGCAGAGCCTGAAAATAGCGGGCAACCGATTAAAAAAAAAACCGGGGTAAATAGGTCTGGATATCGCCAGACTACGGTCCGTAGTGCGTGGAACACATGAAGGAACGGGAAAACAACCTCCTCATCGGAAACACACACCGACACACACAGTTAATCTCCAATATCTGCCCGTCGCAGTCAGGTCCTGGATAACGTGTTCAGCACCAGCAGCCTACCCGACGTCTTCGGTCCTTTTTAGTTCCTGCACGCACTGGCGAATTGCGTCTTCGTTTCACAGGGAAAACGTGGATGGACGATGGCGAAATGTATTAAAGCTGAGGTATACTCGCCGTGTGATGATCCAAGGCGGTCTGTTGTGGAGGGCTGGAGGCTCTGGTTGTGTTTTGCTGCTGGTCGACGGCTGTGAGCGCTGTGAACTCCCCGCCGCACACCGTGGGATCCGCGCTGTAAACAAGCAGCAGTCGCACCGCTCCACTTTATAATGTCTCGCTGCGGCTTGTAGGAAATGGACCTCCAACGTCCAAGTGCTGTCACGTGATTCCACTTGCCACCCCCACTGACGTCACTGGCTAATCGCGCGGGAGAGCTTCATTCTCTTCTCGACTACTCGACTACTTCACCAAGATGACAACGACGGCAAGCAACTACAATTAATGACTGAAACAACCTAATTGTGATTGCAAAAAAATGCGTTTGTTAAATGTGTTTTTGATGGGTCCACTCCGTAACGTATTGATCCACGATAGCAGACATTTTAAATAATAGTTATACTTACATGCAACTTATTTATCTCAACGAAATTTCAAATAGTATACTAGATACTTACAAATATATATGAAGGAAAATATACGAAAATTAAATGGCTAAAGTTAATGCAAAATTATGATGTAGTCGAGTACCAACTCTCATTGCAGTCTTTGGAAGTTAATTCTGACTGATACTGTTATCTTCCACAGCATGACATAACACATCTCAGGAAGTGGTGGTTCTCCACTTTGTTGGAGAATCTCCATACAGAAGGGTATAGTTCTTCTGAAGCAGACTTGCTGTGAATTCCAATATTAACACAACCGTAACAATGACCTACAAAACTATTTGTGTGTGTGTGTGTGTGTGTGTGTGTGTGTGTGTGTGTGTGTGTGTGTGTGTGTGTGTGTGTGTGTGTGTGTGTGTGTGTGTGTGTGTGTGTGTGTGTGTGTTTGTGTGCAGTCATTGCAGACGGTTTGCTAATTTCACGGAGGAGGGCAGAGAGATGGCACTCTACCGCCTATCTTCGGTATCCCGGGGAAGCGCAAATTGATAATAATGGATACCAATTCCAAGAAACATGTTATTTTAATAGAAATGAAATCATATATTGCTGGTTATTAAGCACACAATATACACCCTAAGAAAATAAAATGCAGACTTCACATTTAAGAAAGGCTACTGGGGGAAGTTAATTTCAAAATCAACATAAATTGAGCCTCTTTTTTTCACATGTGAATTGGGATTCTCACGGTTGGGCAGCAGTGTTTGGGTTAGCCGCTCTAAGTTACCCATGTAGAACGTTGCGTCAAATTAGATCCGTAAAATCATAGTTATTTTATTTGGTCATCACGGGGGGGGGGGGGCACAGGGGGATGTCAAAAGGGGCACTGGCCCCTGTAGGCCCCCATGTAGAATCGCCAATTTAGGAACCCAAAATTTGACTGAGGGCCGCTGTCACACCAAATTTGTACCGGGTGCCAAATTTCTACCGCCTACGTAATCCATACGTAATCCATTCCAAACCTATGATGCTACTGAACGGAGGTGGGTATCCTACATTATGTTAAATGAAATGACTTAGTTTAAGTGAATTCCCCTCAAAGTATTTCATTAACATGCCGCAAATGTCCTTCAATGTATTTTAATGGTTGCCATAACATAAGTTCAGGAATGCAATACTTTGGGGGGAATTCACTTGAACTAAGTCACTTAATTTAACATAATGTAGGATACCTGCGAGAGTATGCTGCGATCTTTATAGCTCCATGGCTGCTGGCACGTGGTGGGTCCCAGTGTAATTTGAGAAATGCATCCCTGCCGGCGATTTTCATTGGATTAGGAAATTATGGGTGGCACTATTTTGTCCCGCCCACGGACACTCTGGCATCTACGGATTCAAATACTTTTGCTACACATTTAACACCTAGACGTGTTGCAAAACTACCTGCAAAAAAAACCATCGCTGAGACTTGCAGGAGCAGATTCGAGCAGTTGTAAAATGGATTTTTGCTCGCTCATTAAAATGCTGAATTAACATAGCGTGCTTTAACTTAATTTTTCACAGATGTGCAACTTCTGATGCATTAATTCAAATTTGGATTTACGAATGCACACCTTTTGGGCATGTTCTCAGATTATGAAACTGCGAATGTGTTTTGCACCAACTGCGCTGCAATAATTGTAGCAAAAGGATTTGTGCACCTGTAACACAGATGTGCGTGCTCGTAGACCCTATTTTGTGTTTACAATGGTTTACAATGGACTACAAATGTATTGTTACACATTTGTGACTTTAGAGTACACATGCAAAATAAATTTATACGACTTCAAATTTACTGTGACTTTAGTGTACGCATTCAAATTCTGCAGTTACAGGTGCTAAAGACTTTTGCTACAATAATACCTTCATAGGGAAACGCCTTCAGCATCCCAGTGGTGGAAAAAAACATTGCACCATGGACCTCTGGGAGTGAGGT
This sequence comes from Gadus macrocephalus, assembly GCF_031168955.1. NCBI lineage: Eukaryota > Metazoa > Chordata > Actinopteri > Gadiformes > Gadidae > Gadus > Gadus macrocephalus. The sequence continues at coordinate 3,747,062 of NC_082395.1, read as the reverse complement.
CAAGTGAGGTCTAAATCACAAAACTGAGGTTCATCCTTTCAAAGTAATGTACAGTCGGATTAAAACTAACAAATAACAGGATTTAATTGAATGCTAGAGAGAGTCAACTTTTCTCTTTATATCTATTTAATTTATGTTTAAATTAATTTTGTTATTAAAAAAAGAAAAAACGTACTGGCAATGATGGAATAGTATAACAAAATGGGGAACGACTTCACGTGACAAATGAAGAAAGAGGGAACAGAAATTGTTTTCTTTGGAATTATTACATTATCTTACACGCGGGGAACCGCCAACACCCCGTTCTTAAAATTCTTATTAATGCACAAGGACTTTCATAAGTGCGCCATAAGCTAAATCACCATTTTGTTACCTTGTTAAGCAATGGATAGTAACTTAACTGATTCTAATTTATTTAAATGGAGGGCACTCTGGGCTAGATGTCGGCTGACAATCTGCCGGGGGTTTTGGTTTGGATTGTGGAGATTCACCATGCTCTCAATCATGGTGAGGTTCAATATGGACCATTCTTCCTGTAAACCATTGATTCTCAAAGGATCGTCGAGGGGGTGATTGTGTTATTCTGTTGCAAAAAAGCACTTTTAGTCAGTCAGCCTGGTCCGTCAAAAGTGCAAAGGAATGGAATTCAATCCCACAACATATCAGGGAACTAAACACATACAAATCGTTTAGTAAGCAGTTAAGAAAATGAATGATCAATACATATATATATTAGCACTAAAGTAATTTGTTGTTGCATGTGGTCAACACACTATGTATTTGTTTTATTTTTTCGCTGGTGCTTTGTATTTTGTGTTCTGTTGTTTTACCAGTTAGTCAGTTCTTCAGTTTGTTCTGTGATGCCCTGTTTTGTGCTGTGGGGTTCCGTCCTGTTTATGTTGTTGTTGTTTTTATCTTGTTTAATTGTATTTTCATTGCCAGGGGACTACAGATGAAAAATAGCCTTTTGGCTAATTCTGGCATTTTTAACCCATGTATTATCATGTGTTTTATTAATTTGCACTGTCCCCTTCTTAAATAAACTGAATTTAATTGAATTGAATATTAATTTAAACAAAAAAATAAAATATAAAGAGAAAAGTCGACTCTCTCTAGCTTTTAAATAAATTCTGTTAGCCTATTTGTTAGTTTTAATCCGACTGTACATTACTTTGCAAGGATGAACCTCAGTTTTGAGACCTCACTTGACCTCACTCCCAGAGGTCCAATGGTGCAATGTTTTTTTTCACCACTGGGATGCTGACGGCGTTAACCGCCTACATTTTTTACCGGGGGGCGAATTTGTACCACCTACGTAATCCATTCCAAACCTGCCTGGCAACAGATGATCGCGTCGAACGTAGCCTGGCAACGGACGGTCGCGTCGAATGATGTGGGAAGGTTCATGAACATTTGCGAACATTCACACTCGTTCATTACATTTATTAGCGTTGCTAACTTTATATTTGTTTTGTAGTTGATTGTTTAATCGCATTAAGCTAGTAACCTGAGTGTTTAACGTGTAGTAAACTGATGGTTTAACGTTCTCGTAGTCTAGCTAGCTAGTTTGCAGCGGCCCTCAGTCAAATTTTGGGTTCCTAAATTGGCCCTCAGCTGTCAAAACTTTGAGAACCCCTGTTGTAGACAAACTTCGGAAAACTGTAGTTCTACCGTAGAAACGCTAGAGGTCAGCAATACTCCCCGTTGCGCAATGACGTCGGTTAGGAAAAGTGGAGTCTAATTCATTTTAAACAGCGCTGTCTTTTCCTATATTCGAAAGGAAGCACATTTTCATCTCTCCTTGACCCGATGACGTTTTCCACAAAGGTTAAGTAAAGGAGGCATAAAGGTTAGGAGATTTGACTATTCGTAGAGGAATTGGGACACAGCTAAGGAGTCTCACCCGATTGGTCTCACCGCGTCCGCCATCTTGTCGTCACGTGACAGCACTTGGACGTTGGATGTCCATGTCCTACAGGCTGCAGCGAGACCACTCGCTCCATTTACTGCGACGCTTTTACGACCGAGGTGGGAAGGAAAAGACGGATCCCGGGTCCTGTATCGGGATTGTTTTGCTTTTTCCACACAGGTACACTGCAACCTTGAAAACAGTCCAGACTGCCGCCCGCCTGCCCAGAGATCGCAATCAACCATGAGGACGTTTTGTTGGCTCAATACACCGTGCAAGCTTTAATATAGACATTATTGTGCTTTTGAAATGGTGTCCCAATGTGGTTTCGTTGCGCTGATTTGATGTAATTGTAATGGGGTGATGTTGGGAAAAAAAACGGACGAATAGGACGGCTGATTTTTATTATTTGTGTTGGAATTTAATCTTCAGTTTGCAGCTTGATGGTATGTTTTTTTGTTCACCATTTATATTTATTAACTGGATAATTGGCCTGGAAAATGCTATGACTATCTACCAGACATCCATATCTGTGTTGAATAGACTGGGATTATGCTTTTGTTACATGCGGCCAACGTTTATTTCAGAACCAACACCCCCAGCAGTAAACAGTAGTTTGGGGTAAACATGGAGCCGCCTTGCACATCCAGGATCCCTCTCCATCTCCACTCTCCTGAGCTTTGTGTGGCCAGAAGCAGAATACATTGAACTATTCACAACGGGCTCAGCACTGCCCCCTGGTGGACATATACAAGAACGACTGTCATTTGTTAATGGAAGGTCGCCACTCAACCTATTGCTGTTAAACCCTATTTAATCACTAGGCCTACTGCTACTCCATGTCAAGTGGCTCATTATGAATAATATGGTCTTAGTATTCGATTTTTTTTCACACTGTAAAGTGTGGAAAAAGGCTGTCGTAAGTTCGATCTTTCACAAAGGCATCCCATTTGAGTGCAATAAAAGGATAAATCATGGGACAATTCCGTGTGACTTTCCCTGCAATTAGAGGCCGCCTTCATAACTTTAAAGAGGGCCACAGAGACAGCGAGCGGCGCATTACCTCATTCCTGGCAATACGTACCCGGCTTCCGTTACACAATTCCCACAATTAGGAGCGGGAAAAAACATTCAAACCGAGCCGAATTGTCGAAGGCCACCCACTTCAAACGCACGGGAGTCGCCGTCTTCTAACAAGTACATACTGTACCCGCAGGACCACGCGGGGCGTGCTGCTGGATCGCCGTGTCTGTCTACTTGCATTTGTGAAAACCCTCAATGAACGGGAGCCCCGTGCCCCGTGTGAAACCCTCTATAAACAGACTCCATAAAGGCTGCCGGCGACGGCGAGCCCACCGTGGAGCCCAGCCCACCTACCTCGAAGCCCATCCGTCGAGTCAATTCATCCGCCGCGCTCATGCGGAAAGCGGCGCGTTGACCAGCCAACCAGGGTCGTGTATGCTAATGAGCGCCGCGCCTGTTGGGGGTTTTTCACTGCGCCCATGCAAGAGGAACGGAATTCAGTCTGAAAACAAAACGCGGATGGGGGATCGAATAATGGAGGGACCCCCCCCCCCCCCCCCCACACACACACACACACACAGTCACAGTCGCACACACACACACACACACACACACACACACACACACACACACACACACACACACACACACACACACACACACACACACACACACACACATAGTTATTTGACATATGAGACCTCTGCATAGAGGGTCTGTGAGCAGTGCAGTCGACCCGCCTGCAGCACAGGGCAGTCTGCATCCGTTTATAATAATGATTGTTTTATAACGACGTTTGAAGGGGGACGTGAACACGACCCAGGCTTGGGGTTCGCAGGAGTGGGGGGGTCCTCATTCCTGGACTGAACCGGAGCACATTGACACAACTCCACACAGTTGGGTTATTAATAGCAGGTTTCACCGGAAAAATTCAAAGTGTATCATGTAAACAGAAAGGTCAAACTAAATAAAGTGCGAATAAAGTAGCCTTTGTGGTTACAAAAACGCCCGTGAGGCCTATTATCAGTACTATGCTACTACTTTACTACTACTAGGCTTACTACTACTATATTCCACAAATACTATACTCTACTACTCCTACTACTGGAAAAAAGTTTTCTGCTACTACTATTCTAACTATCATTTATTGATATGAAAAATAATACGAGTGATTGTCGCAAAGAATAAAAATAACATTCAAATGAATGCCGGACAGCCAGCATCTAGACCCAACTTTTCCAAGTGCGCATTATTCAGGCATAAATTGAGAACCAATATATTAATTGATTAATGAATCGGACGCCCCACTCAAGGGTTCAGGAGGCCAATGTCCAATATGACATTACGGTTATCCCTATAAACAGATCTCAAAGTCATTTTTTATTGGAAGCATATTTATAAATAGATATACTAGACGGACCGATAGAAAGATATTATACACAATCTGATGAATCCGCCCCAGTCGAATGTCACTGTCCACTAGTGGCCATCTACCATATAGCACAATTAAACTTAAATGGTTGATGCGCAGCGAGGATACTTCTGAAAGCAGACTGCTAGCCGAAACACTATTGTTCAACCCTCACAAGAAGACAAACATAGTTTTTGTTGAAATCTTTTAATATCGGTATTATGCGTTAACGACCATAGAGTTCCATAAAGACCAAAGCCCTCCTAATATGGTGCTATAAATAATGTCAACAGGTAACCGGATGTAAACAAAAGAAACATCAGATCAGTGTTGCCAGATTGGGCCAGAGGCGGAAAATGTGGCCCAATCTGGCAACACTTTCGAACCAGACCCGGCGGAAACTGTAAAGACAACTGTAATAAGGTCAAAAGAGGAGTTCCTGTTTGGATGATTTGGGTTCAGAGAACCACTTTAATCCCTGACCTTGAAGAATTTCACGGTTTTTTTTCATAACGATTCCGCTTTCTAGTAATCAATATATAATTCGATTATGTGTTTCTCCTAACTAATCAATTCCCAGCCAACCAAATAAGAGATATTTAAATTCATATAAGAAAGCAGAAACAGGACTGTAATTACTTGTGTTAGCCAGTAATAAACAAAGCCAATTTGTCCGTGGCAACATATTAAATTGAATGTGGTATTGAATATTTGACGTTCTCCTTATAGATCAATTATGCGTTAAAGATATATGATGATGCAGGATTGTTATCAGAAATGTATTATTTATTCTTTCTTTCTGTCTTTCTTAGGTCCATCAACGTTCTGCTGACCTTTATTCTGAAATGACAGCTCTTGTTCAGAACGCCGGAAGTCTCGACTTCTACTACCGCTGGTCTGACGCTGCTGTCAGAGTACCATTAAGCTCGATCTCCATCGTTTAATTTAGTACGTACTGCAGTGGGGACACCCAAAGCAGCGGACTTCAAAATGATTAATGCTATATTAATATTCAATAACCACGGGAAGCCTCGGCTGATCCGCTTCTATCAGTACTTTGTGAGTGTTTCCCCCGAGACTTCCTGAGCCTGCTACAGCCTCTAGTCCTGCAGCTTAATTGTATGCTTCTGTTCACGTTTACACGGTGTTGTCTTTAGGCTCTGTGGTTGACTCTGCATGTACCTTTAACGTTATATCATTGTGTTGCAATGTCATAGTTCAGTGGAAAGGATCCGTGAATCTTGAGTACGGATACTGTGTGTGTGTGTGTGTGTGTGTGTGTGTGTGTGTGTGTGTGTGTGTGTGTGTGTGTGTGTGTGTGTGTGTGTGTGTGTGTGTGTGTGTGTGTGTGTGTGTGTGTGTGTGTGTGTGTGGGTGGTTGTGTGTGCGTGACTTAGCAACCACAACACAAAAGGCATTTAGTAGGTATCTTTAGTTTCCAAAATTAAACTGGTTCGTGTTTTAATGTTGGGTTAAATGTGTGCATGAAGTGATAGTGTGTATACATACAACGTGATGCTGTTTGTGCATAAAGTGATGCTGGTGCTGTAACGTGATGCTGTGTGGTTAACGGGATGCTGTGTGTGGCCGCTAGGCGGAGGAACTGCAGCAGCAGATCATCAGAGAAACCTTCCATCTGGTGTCCAAACGGGACGACAACGTCTGCAACTTCCTAGAGGGCGGCAGGTAACTCATTCAATATTAATAAAAAAGATATTATAATCATTGAAATACTATGGCGATGAAAGGTTGCCAACTCAATCTTCCAATGACCGCATGGAAAAAAATAATATTTGTTACCCTTTGTTTTGTTGTATCTGATTGGCTCTTGTTTCTATTTGAGTCTAGTCTGATTGGTGGCTCTGACTACAAGTTGATCTACCGTCATTATGCTACGCTGTACTTTGTCTTCTGCGTGGACTCATCAGAGAGTGAGCTTGGGATCCTGGACTTGATCCAGGTCAGTTTCTCTCTATCGTTGGTTAATGCCTTTTTCGCATGTGCAACCTGCCTGGCATATCTTCTTTTCTGTACAACGGGTCTAAATAATACCGTTGTTGTGAAGTTAACCGATTTCAACTCTTGCAGGTGTTTGTGGAGACCCTGGACAAATGCTTTGAGAATGTCTGTGAGTTGGATCTGATCTTCCACATGGATAAGGTGAGTAAACGCATTGTGTGCCATTCTGAAACACCTACAGGACGTACTCCGAGGCGTGGGTTCAACATGACACCCGTTTCCCTGTATCAACAGGAAATGGGAAGGCTTCTATTGGAAGTGTTTGATAGCATGGTACAGGGACCAGTTGTTTTCAGGGAGGAGTCTGTTATTCTAGGGGAGGAGTTTGTAATTAAAGAGGAGTTTGCTATTCCAGAGGAGGGGCCAATGTGTGCAGAGGAGAAGTCATCCATTATTGTTCTCAAAAGCTAAATTTCTTTGAAGGTATTTCAAAGAAGTACCTTCAAGTGTCTACAAGTGTCTCACGTAACAAAAATCTAAGTTTCCATACTAGTATTAATAACTACTGTATATAACTATAATACGCAAAGTTCCAAAGAACTAAAAAGGAAATGCATTGATGTGATTGTTTTGACATCCCAAATGTTTTTATGAATGAAGACACATGCAAGAATGAGTTCACATCTGAGTATAGGCTACAAACGCGTTTTTGCACTTGATATTTACAAGTGCAAAAACCCCAACATATTCTTTATTTTGCTGTCCACTTTTGGGTTAGGGTTAGGGTGTTTTATCCCGACAAAAGCCTCGTAAGGACAGTTTCTCTGGGTCTCTCTCGTAGATCGCACCATCTTTCAACGTCTTTGTTTAATACAACTGCATCACCTTCTCTCACATGATCAGCAGCTTACGAATTTCACTTTCTCTCCTGTTAGAACTGCTCATGATGATATCGCTGCGTTGTCTCTGTGGAGACAGTGCAGAAACACCTCTACCCCATGTGATCAGGCATGACATTTACGTGATTAGGGCATACACTTGTTTATATGTACGTCTTTTAAGGGGTCATCTTGTGCTTGGTAGGCATATGACTAAGCCAGTTGACGGGCCTGCTTCGCAGTTCCAGGTCTTTCATTAATTAATTCCTTGAAGTAGCCTTTGATAATGTTCTGGCGCGCCACCTACTGGCTTGAAAAAAAGATTGGCCCGAGGCCAAACTTAGTTGCCGACCCCTGCTATAGACCATGTGAGCAGGGTTTGGTTTCATTCTCTCGATGATGTGAGAAGGGTTTTAGTCTCTAGTTGATGTGAGCGGGGTCTGGTTTGAGTCTCTAGAGGACGTGAGCAGGGCTCTTTTTTTAAGGGCCTAAGGATTGGAGATGAAGAGCATTGTCTTTTCAGCCGACTAGAGCCTGGAGCTCACAACCAACCCGGACTAATTTCCCCAGCAGGAAATGAACCTCATATTGAGTCCGGCGTTTTGAAGCCAAAGGCAGACATGCAAATTAAGGCGAGAGAACCTTCACCATTGAACAGACTGGGAGCATTAAGCACATGCACTACGAGCAGACATGCATCGCTGAGCAGACATGCAACCCACAACGGTGTAGGAATGTCGGAGTGGGAGTAGGAGTGTTGAACGTGATCTCATGGAGATGATGAATACACTCTGCCTTCAGTTTCAGTAAACCCGAGCCTCTGGGACAGCTTTACTCAGTTTAATGTCATCGGAGGGAATAAGCGCCGTGCTCTGGAGTCACTCGTCTCGTAGGCCGTACAGAGTTCGCTCTGTGGTTTGGCATAGTACTGCTGAATAGGCAACCGGTCATTACATGTCATCACCAACCACTCCCTATCTCCAGGTGTGTGCATAGAGATAAGCAGTCAGTGTGACTCAGTCAGTGTGGGGGCGTACCGGTGACGAAAACAAACGCGTGTGCGAATACGCGAATTCACACTTGCGTCGTGAAGGAACAAAGAACGAAGGAACTAGGCCAACTTGTATCAGAATCAAAATCACAAAAGAGTTTCATCGAGTTTCATCGCAGAATTCAACCGTGTAGCACACGGCCATGGCCAGGGTCAAATGGAAGACGCCGCCATCTCTGGTCCGAGGTGCTGCCCCACTGGGTCTGCGTGGGTCTAGTGTTCTGCTCACTTCCCGGTCCCCCCCCCCCCCAGGTGCACTACATCCTGCAGGAGGTGGTGATGGGGGGCATGGTCCTGGAGACCAACATGAACGAAATCGTGGCCCAGGTGGAACTTCAGAACCGCATGGAGAAGTCAGAGGTGAGAGGCTGATCCCAGATACCTTCTAGGGTCTATGATCCAATACCTTCTATTATCTATGATCCAATACCTTCTATTATCTATGATCCAATACCTTCTGTTATCTATGATCCAAAACCTTCTATTATCTATGATCCAATACCTTCTATTATCTATGATCCAATACCTTCTGTTATCTATGATCCAATACCTTCTATTATCTATGATCCAATACCTTCTATTATCTATGATCCAATACCTTCTGTTATCTATGATCCAATACCTTCTATTATCTATGATCCAATACCTTCTATTATCTATGATCCAATACCTTCTATTATCTATGATCCAATACCTTCTATTATCTATGATCCAATACCTTCTGTTATCTATGATCCAATACCTTCTGTTATCTATGAACCAATACCTTCTATTATCTATGATCCAATACCTTATAGTATCTACTAGGGCTGGGTAAAAATATCGATTCATCAATGCACTGCAATTTATCTGTTTTCGATTCAATTTCGATTCAGAACTTTTTTTAAATCGATTATTTCCATTAAAAAGAAATGTGAGGTACCTGGTAATACCCAACCCTAGTATCTACGATCAAATACCTTCTGATATCTATGATCCAATACCTTTTATTATCTATGATCCAACCTCTATTATCTATGATCCAATACCTTAATACCTTTTGATCCAATACCATTTATTATCTATGATTTAATAGGCCTCTCTACTCACTGGGAGCTTAAGAAATGAACCGACAGATGATTGTTTGTCACCTGTATTGCAGACTAACCTTTACCAAATAAAACTAGATGTTGAGAATAGACCAGGACCTCGAGGTGATGGTTGGTTATCTGCCAAGCAGATTAACCTTTACCATGTAAAACTAAATGTTGAGAATAGACCATATGTAGAATTGTCCAGATGGTTGTCAAAGAGCAGGCTATTGAATGGATTCACCTAGCTATCGAACTAGAATCGGACATCCAGATAATTCACGGTTCGCTGCAGAGCACACCCCTTTACCCGACACAACCACTATCTATTCGATCGGCTCCGAGACAGGCGTGTGATATTATGGGATGTCTCCCCCCAACAGGGCGGTCTGTCAGCGGCCCCTGCGCGGGCCGTCTCCGCGGTGAAGAACATGAACCTGCCGGAGATGCCGCGCAACATCAACATCGGCGACCTCAACATCAAGGTCTCCAGCCTCTCGCCCTTCTGAGCCAGCCGGGGGGTGGAGGGGGGGGTGGTCTGTGTTCGTCCTGACGTACGACCAACTGTTACATAGATTTTATTCTGTTCAATGTATACAAATAGATAATTTGTTTTAATTTTTTTGTAATTATTTTGAGCGGATTTGTTGTCCGCCGGTCTTGTCAATGTGTCGTTCTTGTGGACTTCTGCTCTCCGCTTCGCTAACGAAAGCTACTTCCAGCTCTCTCGCGTTTCTGTTTTCCCAGGGGGGGGGCGTTCCTTCCTGAGGTTTTCCCAGCATCCACTGGCAGCTCCTTGTGTTGTGCTTGTAGTTGCTGTTGTGAATCTCAGGGTGTGATCTGCAGGTCGCACTTTGTTCCAAGACATCTGGTTCTCTGCAGGCCCTCTGCAACCCCCTGTTTGCTCCTCGTGTCAGCTCTCCCTTTTGGTTCTAATTGATGTGCCGGTGGATGTGGAGCGTAACGGAGGGGCGTAAGAGAATTCTCGGCGAGTTTGGAGACGTGTGGACGAGGCTGAGTTCACTCGCATCTCTGCTCTTAAGTGAGCGCAGAGACGAAGCTGAGATCGCTCACGTCTCTACTCTTTAGTGAGCGCAGAGACGAAGCTGAGATCACTCTCGTCTCTGCTCTTTAGTGAGCGCAGAGACGAAGCTGAGATCGCTCACGTCTCTACTCTTCAGTGAGCGCAGAGACGAGCAGAGATCACTCACGTCTCTACTCTTTAGTGAGCGCAGAGACGAAGCTGAGATCACTCTCGTCTCTACTCTTTAGTGAGCGCAGAGACGAAGCTGAGATCACTCTCGTCTCTGCTCTTTAGTGAGCGCAGAGACGAGCAGAGATCACTCACGTCTCTACTCTTCAGTGAGCGCAGAGATCACTCTCGTCTCTGCTCTTTAGTGAGCGCAGAGACGAAGCTGAGATCGCTCACGTCTCTACTCTTTAGTGAGCGCAGAGACGAGCAGAGATCACTCACGTCTCTACTCTTCAGTGAGCGCAGAGATCACTCTTGTCTCTGCTCTTTAGTGAGCGCAGAGACGAGCAGAGATCACTCATGTCTCTGCTCTTTAGTGAGCGCAGAGACGAAGCAGAGATCACGGACGTCTTTTCTCTTTAGTGAGCGCGGAGCTTCCTGCTGTTCACCACATTCTTGGGCTGTGTAAATAAAAGGTACAGGTGACATTGAACTGCAGTGAAGCTGTCTTCTTTCTCAGTTTAATTTATATGTTATGCAACGCTTATATGGTTCTTTATTAATCCCCGACAGGAAATCCAGCTGTCATAGCAGAGAGTACAAGACAGTAGAAATTGAAAGAGAAACGTGTGGTAAAAAGAAACAACCAAAAATATAACTGCATAAAATATATTTACATTCAGGGCATTTAGCAAACCCTGTTATCCAAAGCGACTTATACGTACATTTGTCAGAAGAAAGAGATATAACATTATATCCCTGTCGGTACAGAAAGGATGTTCATAGAACCAGGTGCCAAGCACTAACAATTGTTAGGCTCATCCCTTTCCCGTATATATCCATGTATATATTAAGAACAGTATAACTAGTGCGATAATAAAACCTGCATTGTGTCAGCAACTATTGCTTCAAATATATTCCCCAATGTTAACTACTCTTATACTTCTACTACACTATGGTTATCTTCCACATACAACAGGCTGAGCAGTCGTCCACATCTTCTGACTACTGTCTTCATGAGTCCCTCTGGGCTGGAGCCGCTGTCTGAGGCTGCTGGTTTCACAACACACAACCAGAAACGCTGGCATGCTTACACACACACACACACACACACACACACACACACACACACACACACACGCGCATGTTCATGGAACACGCAGCATATGTTTTGATACGGAGACCGTCTCACACCCAACGCAACAAGGTGTGGCCTTTATTTGGAGTTCTTGAAATCAACACACACACAGATATTCAAACAACCCTTCTAACCCATCTACACACACACACACACACACACACACACACACACACATTGGCCCAACCCCATTTCACACACACACAGAACCCCTAACACACACACACACACACACACACACACACAGAGCCCCTATCTCACACACACACACACACACAAGGAACTCCAATCAAACAATCACATGCACAATCGCACAGAACCCCCCCCCCCCCCCCCAAATCATACACACAGTCACCAGACACACAGCCTGGGTCTTCTGAGTCTTCTTCTCTTGTGGAGCCCCCGCCCAGGAAGGCTGCGGTTCGGCCTACTCCCCCCCCCCACCCCCCTTCTACTCCTCCTCTTCCTTCGACTCCCTCACAGATGTAGAAAAAGGTTCTCCACATCAGCCTCTTTCACTCAAAGCCACACACATGCACACACAAAAGCACACGCACACACACACACACAAACACACACACACACACACACATTGCCACACACATGGTCACGCACCCGCCATCCAGCCCAGAAGTGGACAGGCAGCGGTTAAGGCTAGGTAAGTCACTCTTGTTATTGAATGTAAGTCCAGTCAACGTCAAAGCTGCTTTTCCTTCGCTCCCCGGAGGAAGACTGAAGTGAAAGACTTAAGGCGTGGGAACATTTCCATGCAACTTTAACTGTTAGCAAGCAGTGTTGATTTCCAGTCCAGTTGGGCTTTCATGAACAGGTGTTTTCACTTACACCCAAACTCCCAAAATCGCAGGAAAAAACAGCATTCCTCGAAGAATAACGGCAGGAACGGAACCTGACGGTTCAGTTTAGGAGGGAAGGGCAAGAGACACTGCCTGACTAACTGAAGATTAAAACCCTCTCTTACAGTTGGTGTGTGTGTGTGACAAGTTCAGACTGGTTACCAATAGGAACCACAATGAAAAAGTTCTTCAGTAATACTCAGGTAAAGGTAAATTCCCCAAATTCATGGTGAGGTTTGCTGATAACACATAAAGGTCCTTCCTTTGAATAATCCAGACAAGAGCACAAGGGCAGTTTTGCAGAGAAAGCTTGAGAGTTCAGGGTCACACAGAACTATCATGTGGAAGGTTTTTAAGCTGCAAAGTAAATCTCAGGGGTTTGCCCAGTGTTGCAACATGATCCCCTTTTACTAAAAATACTTAACTGTTTTTACAAAGTTTGGGTAAAACCCTTAAATGAGGCTTGTGTGTGTGTGACAGGCACTGAATCACACTGTATGTGTTTATGCAAAGACTCAAGTGCAGTATTACTACATTGTTTACTTCTACCTACTTTGTGGAAGGATGGAGAGATGGAAACAATCTGGATTGGCGATCGTTGGGAGAGAGAAAGGAGGAGAGGGGGATACTGGTTCTTATATCTAAATGTCTCTGTTATGACACTGCATAGTCTGAGTCTATAGATCTAGTGTCTAGTGTCAAATACCAAATCCTGTCTCACCTCTCTTCCCTCTCAAACCTTTTCTTCTCCCCATCTCTCTCCTCATTCTCCATCTTTTTTCAAATGCACATTCCCCCTGTTTTCTCCTTTCTCTCTCTCTCTCTCTCTCTCTCTCTCTCTCTCTCTCTCTCTCTCTCTCTCTCTCTCTCTCTCTCTCTCTCTCACACTCTGTCCCTCCCTCTGTCTCTGTCCCCTCTTGTCTCCAGTCCTTTCACAGAAATCTTTCTGTGTGCCTTTCTCCCATCCCCTTCAAATCTGTATGTATCTCTCGTTCTCCTTCACTGTATATGTGTCTCTGTCTCCTCCATCTCAACAGCTCTCCATAATGTCTCTCTGTGTAGCTAATGGTCAAGTAATCCAAAATGTGACATATTTACAAAACAAAATCACTCATGGCGTAACAACACTAACAATAACATGTTTCTGTTTATGGAAAGACAACAGATTGAAGAGATACCCAGACGGAGTAGCCACTTTCTGTCTTTCTCATGATTGGATGAACCGTCTGTCTATCACTGTCTATCGCGTAGTTCCATACTGTTTGACCCAAACCACTATGGTTCGGCCACAGGAGCATAACTTGAAGCCTGGCTTCGAGTTCTTCACAAGTTCTTCCCATTCACATGGATTCCCGCGTGAATGGGATCCAGCAAATCCAGCTGCTGCCTCACAAGGTACTGGCCAGGTAGTCCAAGTGCAAAGTCAAGTGTGAACACTTTGTTAGCTCCCGGCTAAGTAAGGAATTCAGCCCGGTCAGCGGCAGTAGCCCTTAACTGAACCTGGTTCTCTGGTCATTTCTATGAGAGCGGTTCGAGCTCAGGGACCTTGTGGTGGTTCTAGTGGGTCGTGAACTGAAGTTGGGTACTGTTGTGCCCTTCTCCACTGAGATAAAGGTCTCAGCTCTTATCAAAATCGCCTCAGGTCACGTATGCTCTTGCTGTCGTCGCCATCCACCTGAGATGTTAAGCACAGCACTTAGTCATAGCCAGGCTCACAAACCTCATCAGAGGGCTGCTGTGATAACATAGTATCCCATCAGCATCCTCAGGAGGTGCACCAAGGCCACCCTCAATGCAAAGGGCAGATGTTTATCAGGCACCGCTCTGTCCACCGGATGGACAGAGCGAAGCCAAGATAGCTGCTGTCTGTTTATAGTCCTAAACATGAAGATTATCTCTCTCGCTCTGTCCGTCCGTCCGTCCGTCCCTCCCTCCCTCCCTCCCTCCCTCCCTCCCTCCCTCCCCCTCTCTCTCTCTCTCTCTCTCTCTCTCTCTCTCTCTCTCTCTCTCTCTCTCTGTGGGTGTGTTTGTGTCTCTTTCTCTCTCTACATAGGTATAGCCTTCTTTCGTTTGTTAGAAATACTTCTCAGGTTTTTGTCTCTCTCTTGCTTTCTTGGCTTCAATACTGGAAAATATGCTGCGTATACTGTTTATTAGGCACATAGACGCAGCAATTTATCAGGAGAGGGAAAATGTAAACGGCACAGAACGCTTGTTCATTGGAATGTACAGAGCCAGGGAGAAGTGGATGATAAACGAGTAATTAATGATCACACAGCAATGAAACACCTTGACACGGACTGCTGCTGTTGCAGAGGATAGGGATCGGAAGTTGGGCGGGCGGCCGAGTGTTAATGCTGTAAATGTTTGGCTTGCATGCTATCTTCTGATGTATTCTATTACTCATCTACTTTACTAATTGATTATTAATGTACTTTCTATTTTGTGTAAAACTTAATGACCTCACGTATTATATTATTGTCTGATATAAAAGCTATAAATAAAGCTATTAGAAATCTATCGATCTTCCTCCCTCTCCGGCCTCTCTCTCTCTCTCTCCCCCTTTTCCGGCCCTCCCACCCATTTCCTCCCTCTCCCTCCCCTTCTCCCTCACTCTCAGTCCTCACTTCTTCCGTGGAACAGTGGACTGTAGTTGGCCCGATTCGGTTCCAAAATCACTTGAGTTATGTCGGTTTCAAGCGTTAAAATTCCTTGACCTTCATAGTGAAGTTTTCATTGAGGCTGTGGTCGCTTCCTGCAAATAAGGAATAGGAATAAGACCATATTAGGAATAAGACCATATTTTATCTGTTGAATGATTCGTCATTGGTGGTTGTTCGCTGTTTCACGGGAACGAGATTGTAAGAATGATATGAGAGGGTTAGTCAATCTGCTTTCAACAGTTCTCCGGTCAGCATCAGGAGTCTTATAGGGGTTAACTGCATTTTCTGTGTGTGTGTGTGTGTGTGTGTGTGTGTGTGTGTGTGTGTGTGTGTGTGTGTGTGTGTGTGTGTGTGTGTGTGTGTGTGTGTGTATGTGTGTGTGTGTGCGCGTGTGTGTGTGTGTGTGTGTGTGTGTGTGAACACATTCAATATTTTATTTTATTATAATTGTCTTGTGGTTGTACACTACTTATTTTAGTGGAAATTAAGGTACATTTCAGTTAATGACCCACTCTTGGGAATTATGCATCTATTTTATCTACCAGTTAGATTAACCGGTTCTGATGTTCTACTTTAAACAGAACGGTGATGCAGGTTTGGGTGGTGGGATACTGGCCGTGTGGTAGGCTGTCTGTGTGGTCTCTCTATTTCTCTCTCTCTCTTTTTCCATCTTTCTCTCCCTCCGACACATCATTTCCAGATGTAATTTTTTTAAACGAAATATGAATAAATGGCTAAATCTGCTAATAAAACAGTCCCTCTTAAATTGTCTGGGCATTCCAATTGATGTCCCACCTTTCCTGTTTTAATAAACGTTAAAGATTCGTTAAATAGCCAATCTAAAGTCAAATTGCATTGGTGCTCATGATGTCCTTGTAGTTTTTGTCTGTGTCTATAGTCCGACACTATTTGTTAGTGCTGCATTGGTACTGTGGTACCATGTGAGTACGGTGGCACTATGTGAGTACTGTGGTAGTTTGTTAGTACTGCAGTGCTAGGTTGGTACTGTGGTACTATGTATTTGTGTGAGTTTGGTTTATGTGAGTAGCGTTGTCCTGTGGTGGGAACATAGTATGTATGTTGAGTGTATTTTGTGTGTTTGTGTGTGGTTTTGTGTGCGTGTGTGTGTATGCTGTATGTTTATAATTCTTGTATAAACGATGGGATTATCGTAGAACATATTTTGACCGGATATAGTCTTGCTGATAGGGTTCCTCAGAGGGGGTTATCACAGCAATCAGTAGATAGATTGTATATGGTGCAAAAGGAGTGAATGTTATCGTGAGAAGATAATGTTATCACACTGTGCTGCTAAAGATTCACAGCTACAACATACACCGATTAGCAATGCATCAAGACTCACAGATGATGTTGTTCTTATTTGAATATTGGATCTGTTTAGGGATAGTAGTATTGGAGTACACTCTAGTTGAACTACTAAACACTATCTTAAATATCAATAAACATGGTTGTAGGAATGCTTATACAGCCACAAGTGATTTTATGCCGGCATAGTGCTAAACAATGCTAGTCTAATATACCTATATGTTTGCTACAACTCCCAGTAGAACCGGATAACTATCAAACTTTCTTAGGTTTTTTAATGAAAGTCAAGAGATTAGACTCTCATCCAGCTATTAGTTTGGCTTTAACAAAAAGTGCTCGTTACAGAGCAGCCAGTCAAAATATGTGATTTTCCCTTTCCTTTGAGTTTCCTCCCTTCCAAACCTGGCACGACTCCTTTGAAACATTAAGGGTTTTCTTTGCTTTGGAAAGCTGCTCCCTTTGTACTATTTGAGATTCGGTCGTGGAACTGGAGGGGTCTGGACTGTAGACTGCAGACTAGAGATCAGCGACGTGCCTCCTAGGCTTCTGAAACTCCTGAAACTACAGGGAGACTTTGTATTATGGAAATTTAAGGAGATTCAGAACACGCAGCATACAGATTACGATTATTATGCAACCGGTTTGAGAACATTGCTGTGTCATTGTCACTGCCTTTGCTTGCCAAGGGGTTTTCCATAACGCTTGCAGTCTTTCCGCAGGTACAAACTGAGACGTCTCCTCTTGGACGAGTTAAGAGATCAGGCATAAACCGAGGAACGAAGAGAGCAGCGTCTGTCCTCAGCGACCGCACTGACACACAGACAGACATGGCGAAGGGGTTCTACCTCAGCAGGAACCTGGCCATGGCCGGGCTTCTCCTGGCCGCCATCGCCTTGGTAACCATCATCGCCCTGTCCGCGGTGTACGACAAGGAGCGCAGCAGGAACAGAGCTCCCAGTAATGGCGCTCCAAGCGTGGGGGCCTCCTCCACCTCCTCCATCATAGACCCGTACTCCTCCTCCACAAGCGCCAGCCCGGGCCCTCAGAAGCCCTGGCAGCGGTACCGGCTCCCGGACACCCTGGCCCCTGTGCACTACGACATCACCCTGTGGCCCCGGCTGGAGCCCGACCAGCAGGGTCTCTACATCTTCACGGGGAACTCCACCGTGCGGTTCGTCTGCTTGAAGGACACCGACCTCATCATCATCCACGCCAACAAGCTCAACTTCACCCTCTTCCAGGGACACGAGGCCCGCCTGGAGGCCCTGGACCCGGCCCACCCTGCGCCCCAGGTCCAGAGCTCCTGGCTGCAGGAGGAGACGGAGTACCTGGTGCTGCAGCTGGACGGAGCGCTGAAGGCCGGGAGGGTCTACCTGCTGGAGACGCAGTTCAAGGGAGAGCTGGCGGACGACCTGGAGGGTTTCTACAGGAGCCAGTACACGGAGGACGGGGTCCAGAAGTGAGTTCAGCTCCGGGTAGACTCAGAACTCTTTAATTGTCGTAAGTTGAGACAAGCTGGAAGTTAGACATGGTTGAGGGTCATACGTTAAACATCAACAAAAGACAGGGACAAGAGAAACACGTGCAAACAACTAACACCAAGGGTGCAAGTTAATGGCGTGCAACAGAGCACCACATTACCTTGGTTGCACTAAGGTAATGGCGTGCAACAGAGCAACACAATACCTTGGGTGCACTAAGGTAATGGGGTGCAACACAGCACCACACAACAGAACCTTTGAAGCAAAGTTTGAACTACCCAGCACTAGCCCAATATGACAGTTGTGTTACGTTGAGTTAACGTGGGTTCTGCCCTGTGTTTCAGGGTGCTGGCCACCTCTCAGATGCAGGCGACGTTCGCCCGGAAGGCCTTCCCCTGCTTCGACGAGCCCGCCATGAAGGCCACGTTCAGCGTGGTCCTCATTCACCCCCAGGGGACAGGCGCCCTCTCCAACAGCAAGCAGATGGGTGGGCTCACACAACACTGTGACATCATAACCATGACAACATCATGTCGTCGTCACGACGTCAGAACATTGCTACGTCCCCATGAAAACATCATCACGACCTCACAACATCATGACGTCCTCATGACATCATTAAATCATTACAAAATGATTCTCTCCCTCTCCCTCTCTCGCTCTCTCTCTCTCTGTAGAGAGTTCTCGCGTGGAGTTTGACGGAATCCCAGTCTCCAGGACGACCTTTGAACCCACAAAGAGGATGTCCACCTACCTGCTGGCTTTTATCGTCAGCGGCTTCTCCTACACAGAGGGAGATCAGGAGACAGACGTGCAGGTGAGACGGGTCGCTACAGGCAGGTGAGACGGGTCCCTTAGAGGGAGCACAGGATGGAGACATGCAGGTGAAACGGGTCACACCGACGCTCCCAGTGGGTTCAGGCCCAGCCGGGTTAGGGGATCCATTCCCACTTTGCAAACCCATGCTACCAAATATACGCACAACACTCAAGGACATATTATACATATCTAGTGTGATTAGCCGTTACAAGCCGCTTTGAAAATCTGCGTCTTCTGACATCGGCAGTGGGCGTGTCCACCTAGATGTGGGCTGGATAGATGAGCAACGTTTGCTACAGTCCACTGGGTAGGCTGGTAAACTGATCTATCCAGCACACATCTAGGTGGACACTCCCACTTGTGATGTCATAAGGGGCAGATTTTCAAAACGGCTTGTAAGGCCAATCACATTCACACCTTGTGGCATGTCATCGGACCTTTAAGATACTCAATGCACATTCCGATCAACAACGCAGGTTGTAATGCCCTTAAATGGGAGTGGTAATCTCACAGCCCGGAACCAAGATCAAGGGTTTATAAATTAGAAAATAGCTGATCTCAGGCAAGAGAGAAAACATGTCGTCGAGGTGACTCGAGGTCAGAATGTCATCCAGCCTCACAGACCACGGGCTGATGTGAGGGGGTTTAACCTCGACTGCAGGTTCGTATCTGGGCCCGGCAACAGGCCATCACGGAGGGCCAGGGGGACTACGCTCTCAACGTCACGGAAGCCATTCTGAACTTCTACGAGCACTACTACAACACCTCCTACCCTCTCTCCAAGTCAGGTGACTTCCTCTACATCCTCTCGTCTGGGTGGCCGTCATTCGGCTGCTAGCTTTAGCTCGGCCGCTATTAGTGTTACTAGTCCCAGGTTTATCTTTTTGGACATGCAAGGTACACTAGGTCAAAGATTAGGGTTTTAAATTCAAAAAGAAAGAATGACAGAAAGTCACATTAAAATCACTTTGATGAGGGTAAGTTTGGTTCAGTTTAGGAGACAGTGGCTAGGCTAGGCTACACTAAGCTACACTATGCTAGGCTAGCTAGGCTAAGATAAACTAAGCCAAGCTGCTTCTCCTCTGCCGCCCCGCCCCACCCAACCCAGACCAAGTAGCCCTGCCCGACTTCAACGCAGGGGCAATGGAGAACTGGGGGCTGATCACCTACCGGGAGACGGCCCTGCTGTACGACCCCGTCGCCTCCTCCACCGGCAACAAGGAGAGGGTGCTCACCGTCATCGCCCACGAGCTCGCCCACATGGTAGGACTGTGTGATGACCTCACTTCCTGTCCGAGCGCAGGCAGGTGGAGAGAGAGTCGCAGGGCGCAGATCTCAAACTGGATGTCCATTGATGGAAGGACCGCTTTTTAAGGGCTTTTTATTTATATGCATTCATTACACTCACTAACACCAACCCTAACCCTGTATACAACAGGTATTATTCTGCATCTAGCCGCGTTAGACGGTGTCTTGTGTTTGTTCCTCAGTGGTTTGGGAACCTGGTGACCCTGCGGTGGTGGAACGACCTCTGGCTGAACGAAGGCTTCGCCTCGTATGTTGAGTACCTGGGGGCGGACCACGCAGAGCCCACCTGGGACATCGTAAGGAGAAACGCTGTAGAGACGGCGACTTTCACTGTGATGGGAGGCTTACAGACTGTAATGAGGAGGTCTTGGATGACTGGAGCTGTGATGGGAGACTTACAGACTGTAATGATGAGGTCTTGGATGACCGGAGCTGTGAGGACTGTGATTGACTGTTTGTGATGAAGGACTTTGACACTGCAGCTGTGATAAAGTAATGATGGATTGATTTGAATTTATGTAGCGCTTTTCTAGACACTCAAAGACGCTTTACAGTGAAGGGGGAACCTCACTAACCACCACCAGTGTGTAGCCCCCACTGGGGTGATGCACGGCAGCCAATCTGCGCCAGAACGCTCAGCACACACCAGCTTGGGGTGGAGATTGAGGGAATTAATGGGTCAGCCAATTATACAGGAGGATGATTAGGGGGCCAGATTGAGTGAGCCTGGTTGGGCCAGGACACCGGGGGAAACCCCTACTCTTTGCGATAAGTGCCCTGGGATCTTTTATGACCTCAGTGAGTCAGGACCTCGGTTTTACGTCTCCTCCGAAGGACAGCGCCTTCCACAGCACAGTGTCCCCGTCACTGCACTGGGGCATCGGGATTGATGTTAAGGCCAGAGGGAAGAGTGCCACCTATTGGCCACCACCCGACACAACTTACAGCACCTGGTATTCCCAGGCGGTCTCCCATCCAAGTACTAACCAGGCCCGACCATGCTTAGCTTCCGAGATCAGACCAGTTTGGGCGTGTCCATGGTGGTAAGGCCTCAAAGACTTTATGGACTTTGACACTGTAAGTGTGATGGAGACTATATTGTGATAAAGGAGATGATATAACTGTCGTAAAGACCGGAAGAGACTGGAACTGTCATAAAGACTAGAGTATAGCTGTGATAAAGAACTGAATGTTGCTGTGATAAATCACAGAAAGTACAGATGATAAAGGACAGACTGGAACTGTAATTAAGGACAGACTGTAGCTGTGATAAAGGACACACTGCAGCTGTGATAAAGGACAGACTGTAGCTGTGATAAAGGACAGACTGTAGCTGTGATAAAGGACAGACTGTAGCTGTGATGAAGGACAGACTGTAGCTGTGATAAAGGACAGACTGTAGCTGTGATAAAGGACAGACTGTAGCTGTGATGAAGGGCAGACTGTAGCTGTGATAAAGGACAGACTGAAGCTGTGATAAAGGACAGACTGTAGCTGTGATGAAGGACAGACTGTAGCTGTGATAAAGGACAGACTGAAGCTGTGATGAAGGACAGACTGTAGCTGTGATAAAGGACAGATTGTAGCTGTGATAAAGGACAGACAGTAGCTGTGATTAAGGACAGACTGCAGCTGTGATAAAGGACAGACTGTAGCTGTGATAAAGGACAGACTGTAGCTGTGATAAAGGACAGACAGTAGCTGTGATGAAGGACAGACAGTAGCTGTGATGAAGGACAGACTGTAGCTGTGATAAAGGACACACTGTAGCTGTGATAAAGGACAGACTGTAGCTGTGATAAAGGACAGACTGCAGCTGTGATAAAGGACAGACAGTAGCTGTGATAAAGGACTGACTGCAGCTGTGATAAAGGACACACTGTAGCTGTGATAAAGGACACACTGTAGCTGTGATAAAGGACACACTGCAGCTGTGATAAAGGACAGACAGTAGCTGTGATGAATGACAGACAGTAGCTGTGACAAAGGACAGACTGTAGCTGTGATTAAGTTCAGATTATACCTTTCAGATGAATTGCACTAGATGTTATTGGTTTCAGTAGTGTGCGTCTTGTGTTTGTGTTTGTGTCTCCACAGAAAGAGCACATCATCTTTGATGTGCGTAAGGTGTTTGCGGTGGACGCCCTGGCCTCCTCTCACCCGCTGTCCCGTCGCGAGGAGGAGGTCAACCGGCCCAGTGAGATCACCGAGATGTTCAACACCATCTCCTACAGCAAGGTGCCCTCACACACACACACACACACACACACACACACACACACACACACACACACACACGCACGCACGCACGCACACACGCACTCACACGCAGACGCACACACGCAACTCCACAAACACACACGCACACACACAATGTGACTGTTTCTGGATGTATTTTGTGTGTTTTGTCCTCTCAGGGTGCAGCCGTTCTACGGATGTTGTCCGAGTTTCTCTCAGAGCCTGTGTTTGCCAAAGGGCTCAGTGTGAGTATACCTGTGTGTGTGTATACCTGTTTGTGTGTGTGTGTGTGTGTGTGTGTGTGTGTGTGTGTGTGTGTGTGTGTGTGTGTATACCTGTGTGTGTGTGTATGTGTGTGTTTTTCATGGTAAATTTTACATATAAAGCACATTCAAGGCCGGTAACACTCATGTGTTAAGGAAAATATTGTGGTGTTTCCTCAGTCCTATCTGAACATGTTCGCCTTCAATAACACCGTGTACACAGACCTTTGGGACCATCTGCAGCTGGTAAGCGCACACACACACACACACACACACACACACACACACACACACACACACACACACACACACACACACACACACACACACACACACACACACACACACACACACACACCTACACACACACACACACACACACACACACACACACACACACCTACACACACACACACACACACAGACACACACACACACACACCTACACACACACAGACACACACACACACACACACACACACACCTACACACACACACACACACACACACAGACACACACACACACAAGCACAATTTGATTCTTGGTAACTGAAACTTACGCAAGGCTGAAGCTGGTAATGCGCACGCAGACACACACACACACACACACACACATACACACACACACACACACACACACACACACACACACACACACACACACACACACACACACACACAAGCTTAATTCGATTCTTGGTAACTGATACTTAGGCAAGGCTGCAATTACTCACAGAGGAGCGCCTGTTGTGAGTTACCAGCCTCATCAGACAGTTCCTCTATGCTGGTTTAACCAGCACAGCTGACTCAGACCTCCTCTCTACTGACCACTTGACGCTGGTGTCCTGGTGATGACATACACACTTCGTGTGAGTGTTTGTCATCACCACAGCCAAAGATACAAACACACACACACGGAAGGCCTAGACTTAGGGCTGCTCGATTATGGGAAAAATCATAATCACGATTATTTTGGTCAATATTGAAATCACGATTATTCAAACGATTATCTTTGAGTCTGAAAACGTGTTGTATTTATTCACCATGTCTCTCCCAAAAAAAACGTTGTAACTGAGAACTTTGAAATTACGCCTTAAAAAAATACACAAAATGGTCAAAAAGAAAATGTTCCAATCTAAAATGATATACAGATATGTGTCCAGCTGTTCTGACCTTTCTATAAATCATTAAAAAAAAAAATAATAATAAAAAAAAAAATTAACAAAAAATCGGATAACTCGATTATGTTAATTTTCTGATCGTTTGACGCTAAAATCGTAATCGCGATCAAAATTCGATTAATCGCCCAGCCCTACCTAGACTACCTCATTGTAGACACACATTGATTTAAATCAACTTAAAATCTGGGGTTTAGGCTATGATAACGCCACTGTTTAAGCTGTTTTATTTCAAAACGGCATAATATGCATAATAATATGCGTTAAACGGTTAACGGCGTAAAATACAGCGTTTTTGATTATTTATCAAGCACATTTTACGCCATAATATAATACAGCAGTGTAAAAAGCGGCATTATGAACGCTGAATTTTACGTTGATTTCAATCAATACAGTCTACAATGATTTCAACCTTTGGTCAAACTCATCTATTTTCTCTCTATTCCTCCATGCCTCTACCTGTCTTTCTGTCTTTTTCTTCAGGCAGTGGAGGACACCCCGAGCATCAGTCTCCCTCACTCAGTTCAGGACATCATGAACCGATGGGTCCTGCAGATGGGCTTCCCGGTGGTTACCGTGGACACCAGAACCGGACAAGTCAGCCAGCAGCACTTCCTCATCGACCCCCAGGCTGTGGTGGAACGGGTGTCCCCCTTCAGGTAGCTTACAACTCCTTATCTTCCTACTCGTTGTTCGGATCGGTTGACGAGAGATCGGTACTCAAAGTCCCCCCCTCGCCCAGGACGGGACAATAGCAACGGCTTCAATCTCCTTAGACTGGGAACTGACTGAACTGAATGCCATGTAAATGTTACACTAGTTGGGGAGCTGGGGGAGCCTTTCATTGTATCGACTGACAACAGACTTGTAACTGCCAGACAAAACCAGGGGTGATTTGGGTTGCTTTTAATATTATATCTTATGAATACAGATTTGAGATTAATGATATATTTGTATTTTCACTTTCTCCCCTTTTCACTATTTTTTCTCCTCTCTCTCTCTCTCTCTCTCTCTCTCTCTCTCTCTCTCTCTCTCTCTCTCTCTCTCTCTCTCTCTCTCTCTCCTCTCTCCTCTCTCTCTCTCTCTCTCTCCTCTCTCCTCTCTCTCTCCTCTCTCCTCTCTCTCTCTCTGTCCAGCTACACCTGGTTCGTTCCCATCAAATGGATTAAGAGCGGAGTCGAACAGGAGCAGTTCTGGCTCCTGAAGAAGACAGGTATTGATGTCATGAGACTGCGGCAAACACGTTCTAATAATATTGTTTATTGGCCGTTAACTAACCATAACCTTATAAAGTCGCTCCCTAGACCATATTCAGCTCTACTCACGGAAAGTAGCTATCGGCCGCTTTATATTTAGTCTTCTGAAGTCGCCCTTTGAAGTAAATCGGAAAACGGTTTAAAGATTAACATCTATTTTGTAGTTTTACGGTCGCTGACATGTGGCCGCGCAAATGTACAGATGGGGCCCACCGCTGTTTACTGCAGGCCTGTTTATTGAACTTCACGCCCCAGACTTCCATTCTAAACCAAGTCGACCCAGCCCAGACTAACTCCACCTCATACCAACATGAGGCCGCCCAGACCAACACCACCTATGGACCAACCCAAACCTACTGGAGCAACCCAGATCTACTAGACCAACCCAGATCTAATGGACCAACACCAACCTACTGGACCCACATCTACTGGACCAACCCAAACCTACTGGACCCACATCTACTGGACCAACCCAGATCCACTAGACTAGAACAACCCAAACCTAGTGGACCCATCCAAACCTAATGTACAAACCAACTCTTCTGGACCCACCCCAATCAACTAGACCAACACAAACCTAGTGGACCCAACCCAAACCTATGGGAGCAACCCAAACCTACCTTCTCACCCACACCTACTGGACGCGCCCAAAACTAGTGGACCAACCCAAACATATTGGACCCATCTATACCAGTTGGACCCCCACCCTGACTACTGTGGATCTCACGTGCTGCTAACAGATAAATAATTCAGCTATCCCCTCTCTCTTCTCTCCACTCTCTCTCTCTCTCTTTACTGTCTCTCTCTGTCTCTCCCCCTTTGGCACACTTTCTCCCAACTGCCTCCCTCTCCCTCTCTCTCCCTCCTCTCTTGGTGTGTTTGGGTTCTGCAGACATGCAGAGCCGTGTGATCGCGACGGGGGACCAGTGGGTGTTGGCCAACACCAACGTCTCGGGATACTTCAGGGTCAACTATGACCTGGAGAACTGGGAGCGCCTGCTGCATCTGCTGCATACCGACCACCAGGTGAGTCTGGGAACCAGCTAGGTACGTGTGCCGAGGAGATGGCCCCCCCCCCCGCGAACCGGGTAGAGCGCGTACCACTAAGGCTCAGTCCTGATCAAGGCGGCCACGGGTACGATTCCTGCCCGTGGTTCTTTGCAGCATGTCCTCTCCTCTGTATCCGATACCTTCATGTCTGTCTCACTCTATCATCAAGCATAAAAATGCAAAAATAAATCTAGAACAGTGCTGAGGAGAACCACCCGACCCTGCAGTCCAACACCCACACACCACGCAGCATGCCAAAAGTACCAGGGTGTTGGACGACATCCGGTCGCGTTTCGCAGTGCGCACGCCAGCCTGCTTTCTTGGCTATTCTGCCCCACAATCCTTTGGCCAGCAGAAGATACGTGGGTGGCACTACAAGTGTGCTGATCAGTGAAATCACCTGTACTAGGTCACAATTGTATTTATACTGTGTGCAACAGTACGTACTTTGTGAGGGTAGCTGCAGTTACGTACGTAAGTAAAATAGGAAAGTATGCGATTTGGAACGCAGCCCAAGTGGCTAGCTCTTGTTTCGTACAGTCCATCCTCAAAGATAGACGCTGGGATATTTGGTAGATAGGCGTTTGCCTGTCAGAGTTGTTGAATTCCAAATGAATTATTGTACATTCAGAAGGGGAGTTCGCTTGGTTAGCATTAGTTTTCCCTTAGCCACCACCATCGAGTTGCATCCTGTTCATGTGAGGGGAATATAACTTTATTTACTTTCCAGTGTGTTCCGACTAGCTACCCGTTCACCCTGAAGGAAAGACAGTAACAACACAACAAGAGTGTGGTCTGACAACAAACAGATATTCTGACGATGGTAATTATTAGTCATGCGATGACAGGTTCCTCCACCTGAAGCAGCAGTTAATCAAATTGAACCAGTGAGGCATCACAGGTGACCTAATAACCACAATGACGGAAATAGTGCAAAATTATCAGTGTGTTTGGAGACAAACCTGTTGTGTTGTCACTGTTCAAGCGACTACTTGGAACACATTGAAAATCTTTGGAAAGTATTTAAAACGGTATTCCCTTCCCAATAACGTATCCCTTCAATCTTAGCTTTCTGTGGTGTCTAGGCTTTTATTGTGTGTGTGTGTGTGTGTTTGTGTGTGTCTGTGTGTGTGCGTGTGTATGTGTGTATGTGTGTGTATGTGCACTCCCTCTGCCCCTTCAGGCTATACCAACCGTCAACAGAGCACAACTTTTGGATGACGCCTTTAACCTGGCCAGGTAAATAGATATAATAACATACAATATTGTTACAACATGGGAAATGATGGTCCCATATGCTGCTTGGTATCATATCAGTGTGTAAATGATTAAAACAATTCACCGCATCAAATATGACAGACAATTAACAAAATGAATGTATAAAAGACGACGGTAAATATAAAAACATCAGGGAGAAAGAAATTGCTGGTATCCTAGCAACGCTGTGGGGTTGTATTCTAGCAATGCAGTGGCCGTATCCTAGCAACGCCATGGTGTTATCCCAGCAACGCAGTGGACGTATCCTAGCAACGCTGTGCCGTTATCCTAGCATCATTGTGCCGTATCCTAGCAATTACGGTGGTGCTGGTATCCTAGCAACGCTGTGCGGGTGGTATCCTAGCAACGGTTTTGACGTGTAGCCGCCGTGCAGGGCTAAGGTGATCAACACCACGTTGGCTCTGAGGACTACCAGCTACCTGTCCAAGGAGAGGGACTACATCCCCTGGGCCTCGGCCCTCAGTAACCTCAACTACTACTTCCTCATGTTCGACCGCACCGAGGTCTACGGGCCTCTACAGGTACGCTGCATCTAACCCTAACCCTGTATCCTCACTGCTATACCAGCCTGCTCAACATGATGAACGAACACTATACCGGTGAATTAAAATCACAGTGTAACAACACAGGGCTCTCTAGCCCTGTGTTGTTACACTAACTGGCACAAAAATAAACGTTAGGAATTATGTATCGATATGTGTTTGTATCGATGTGTATAAATCAAATGGAAATCCAAATTTTTTGGGCAAATGACATGCAAAATGTTGTAAAATAGATAACTTCTGCTTCCTGTATGGAAAAGCACCAGCTTGTTTTAGAAAAATACTCGTTTCCTAAAACTGCATTAACTGATGTAATCCATGCAGAGGTCTCGTACAGGAACTGAAACTTCAACTTAAGTGTTGAATTCCTTCTTCTCCAACATGAGTAACTGCATTTCACCACTGGGCCAGCCTGAGTCACCACTACCAGCCGACTAACGTCTTTGTAATTTTGTGTGTTTCAGGGCTACATCAGGAAACAGACCCTGCCGCTGTTTGAGTACTACAGGACGATAACGGCTAACTGGGCACGAGTACCACCCGGCCACAATGACCAGTATGAATGAACAACTGTTTTAAACAAATTAACTCACTGACATGTGTTTACCTGCTCTGTCTACACCCTGTCAGTAAACAGTGGACTCTAGAGCTGTGTGTGTGTGACCCAACCAGGTACCAACCTCTGTATGTGTGTGAACCAGCTTCTAAACTGTGTGTGTGTGTGTGTGTGTGTGTGTGTGTGTGTGTGTGTGTGTGTGTGTGTGTGTGTGTGTGTTTTGGCAGGTAATAAACGGTATGTGTGTGTGTGTGCGTGTGTGTGTTTGTGTGTTTTGACCCAGGTACTAAACTGTGTGTGTGTGTGTGTGTGCGTGTGCGTGCGTGCGTGCGTGCGTGCGTGCGTGCGTGCGTGCGTGCGTGCATGCGTGCGTGTGTGTGTTCTGACCCAGGTACAACCAGATCAATGCCCTTAACATGGCCTGCAACACGGGCCTGAAGGACTGCAAGGAGCTGGCTCTGAGGTGGTTCTCCGAGTGGATGGCTGATCCGGAACACAACCCGTAAGAAAGCAAACCTGATCCATAGTCCCTGTGTCAACCCAGGGCTCGTACGGCCACATCAGCTGTGTGTCGACCGCATCTGACAGCAGAGTGCGTGAACTGCATGTTCAAAGAAACATGACACTTGACGCTTTACATGGTGCAGACATCCCCGCACATCTCAAGATCATTTATCATTGCGCTGTTTTTGCTTATTCCACATCACCCTCTCATGATTAGAGAACCTCCAACTATCTCACAGGGACCATGTTTATAGAACCTACCATCCACCTAATGAAGCCCTTTGTGTCTTTAAAACCTGAACTACAACTCTACCTGCATCTCATCAATTGCCTCAGTGATACTCTTGTGAATCCACATGAACATAACCTTCTTCTAACATTCTTCAGTATTATCATCATATAGAATGGCAGTTGGAGCGCAATCACCACTGAGGGCTTTTTATCAGATGGTCTTTGTTAAATACTTGGCTCTTCTTCAGCTTGATCTCCTTCTAGGCTGACATATTGCTGCTGCTGAGTCTCATACTCTTCAACACACATTCTTCAATACTGGGTTGACGTTGATGAGCTGAAATGGTTTAATCAGGGAGAACATGAACTGTCAATGTTGTGTTTGATGTAATCAGCTTCATCTTCTTTACCTTACCCTACAGTCTATGGTCTTACCCTACACTACAGTTTATGGTCTTACCCTAGACTACAGTTTATGGTCTTACCCTAGACTACAGTCTATGGTCATACCCTACACTACAGTCTATGGTCTTACCCTACACTACAGTTTATGGTCTTACCCTAGACTACAGTCTATGGTCATACCCTACACTACAGTCTATGGTCTTACCCTACACTACAGTATATGGTCTTACCCTACACTACAGTTTATGGTCTTATCCTACACTACAGTCTATGGTCATACCCCTAGACTAGTCTATGGTCATACCCCTAGACTAGTCTATGGTCATACCCCTAGACTAGTCTATGGTCATACCCCTAGACTAGTCTATGGTCATACCCCTAGACTAGTCTATGGTCATACCCTAGACTACAGTCACTAAACCCTCAGTGGCTGAGAGCAGTATGGATGTCGATCGCAACAATGGGATACGGGAATACATTTTACAGCGAGTGTGTTTTCAACGTCAATATAATCATTAACGCCTTATTCAGCCTTAGGAGGATTGACCCCTGACCCTGTCTTGTGTTGTTGACGTTATGTGGAGCAGGATCCATCCCAACCTGAAGAGCACAGTGTACTGCAGCGCCATTGCCTTCGGGGGAATGGAGGAGTGGGACTTTGCCTGGAGGATGTTTCAGAATGCTACCGTGGCAACAGAGTCTGCCCGTCTCCGGGGCGCCCTGGCCTGCACCAAGGCACCGTGGCTCCTCAACAGGTCTGTGGAAACAGTACCATAAACATCCACCAGGTGGATCGCTCATCACGCAGCTATCCATGCTGCCTAATTCTGCATTTGCACTGACTTCGTAATGATGAATTTTTAATTGTATTTTACTTTCATTTCTGTGTTGTATCTTCTGCTGCTGTTGCAACCAAATTCCCACTCTCAAAAATGTCCACACTGGATGAATAAAGTGCACACCTGTCCATCCATCTTCGCAGAGGACCAAGGTGCCTTCTAGACCCTTTAGATCTTAAAGTCCAGGTTGTGGTTCAGTGGTCTTGCATGTTTTCCCTGGGGCAGGTATCTGCAGTACTCCATAGACCCCACAAAGATTCGGAAGCAGGACGCCGTCAGCACCATCGTGGCCGTGGCTCGGAACGTCGTGGGAATGCCGCTCGCATGGAACTTTGTCCGGGAAAATTGGAGTTACATTTTCAATAAGTAGGTATTCCATGGTGCACCTTTTTAATTAATTATAAGAAAAATGCAGAGTTTGCAAGAGAGATCAACAATGTTTTATTTTTATAACTGCAGAGCCAACTTCCAACTTCTAATATTTAGTGGGATGGTTATCTTCAACTGGAGATGACCCAAGGGCTCATTTTGGGCCAGAAAGGGGTTCAGAAAGTGTGCAATGTAAAGAGGTGCTGTTCCATTAAAACATTTATACAAACAAGTAGAGGGACCTCAAGATCAATTCTCAAAGAGTCAGTGAGACCCTTATCTGGGGGTATCTCACTTCCAGAGGAGAAAGCACAGAGCTTGTTCCTGTTTTGCTATTACACTGGAGAAAACCCTCTTTCACTCATTATAAAACATTGGTGTCCGGACAGGATGCTGTAGGTGGTAGTCTGGCAGCTAGTCAAGGTTTTTTGTTTGCTGTCAAAAGTCTTTTACACAATTACAGATTCCACCCTCCAGCGACATGATTTGTCAACACAAGCGAAAGAAAGTGAAATGGCCCGATCACACAGGTTGGAGCTCATCTGCCATCAGACTTTAAATTATTTATGTTTAGTCTTGTTGGTGAGACTAGTGAGCCACTGAATTGAAGCTAAAAGGTCTCTTTCAGATGTTCAGTCAAGGGCTTGACAAGAGTATCAAAGATAGCATTAGAATAGTCCATACCGTCCAATCTATAAAAAAGCATCTTGTTGAAATAAGAGCCATACTTTGGCAACCTGTTTGACGGGCCATAAGTCCTCAGTTAGCCTTGTGTCGTTTCAAAATGTTTCTCAGCGATCATTTTGAGAATATCTCAGTTGGACCTTCTCACATAAACAAGATGTAAGCATTTGGGTAATTTGGGTTGGGAGAAAAAAAGAAGCCACAGCCTCGTAGTTTTTTAGTGGTTAAAGCCGAGCAGGTGGCGGGGGTTTAGTGTGCGGCACGTGATTCAGTAGAACGGTTCCAGGGAGATTTTCCCACCCGTCAGGTTCCAAGTATTTCCCGGAATGATGGACAAGCTCTGGTAAACGCTGTGATGAGGATCAAAGCCTCGTCCGTCAACAGAGTGAAACATCTGCTCTCTATTGATCAGCGAACGATGATGATAACGAGTCATTTGAGTTTTTTAATGATCTGTCCGTCACTCCCTCCGTCTACGTCTAGTTACGGGCGTGGTTCCTTCTCATTCTCTGGTCTAATCACCGGGATTACACAACGCTTCTCCACAGAGTTTGAGCTCAAAGAGGTACAATCCCCTCTCCCTAAAGAAACGAAAACATCAACCTGTCAATATCAATCTGATGTCGAATCCAACCTCTCTCTCTCTCTCACGCTCTGTTCCGTTCTTCCTCTGTCTCCAGCTGGAGCGCTTCAAGGAGCAGAACCTCAAGGTGGGGTTCGGCTCGGCCTCGCTGGCTCTGGAGCAGGCGATAGAGAATACCAGGGCAAACATCAGATGGCTGGCTGAGAGCAGAAGCCAGGTGTTGGACTGGCTGTCCGGAGAGGCCAAGTGAAACCCCACCCAGACGGGACCTCCGCTGGAAGGACTCGTAATGATACGTCTCTCCTGGGGATTCTGGTGCTACGTACACTCAAGGTCGAAGAAGTGACGTAGCAGCGCAGAAAAGTCTGTTGTGTACATAAGGCCTCGATACCGTCACAGGGCCTGTGGATAGCTGTCCACATGTCGAGAAATTTAGCAGTTCATTCTCCGGGGACTGAATCAGCTCCACGAGCAGGATGTTGAATGATGTAGTGCCCCTAGGGTCCCTTGACCACCTGTGTTTATAACGTGTGGGTTCTGAAACTGTGGATCTATCTGATGAGGGACACCGGAATAATTAATAATTCAAAATCAAAATTAAGCGGAGCTATATGCGACAAGGTTATGGACCTTATTTTGGTCAAAGGTGGGGTGCTAGTTTTTTACATTCCTATTTGATTTGTGTGTGCTTGTGTCCTTCTTGTGTGTCATAGCTTATACCTACAATGTCGCTAACAGTATTAAACTGTGTACAAAGCGTTTGACTAACAGACTAATTGATTTGGATTCGCCCGAATGTGACACTGGAGGATGTCACTTGAAAAGGTGTGGTGAATAAAGTACAACATTGTGTAAAGTGTTTTCTTCATGAATGATCTGTTATACTGCTCAGTAAATTATTGTATTGTACCGATCTATGTGGCTGTTATGCTATGTTTGAAACAACAGAGTGATAAATGATAATGTCAAGAGAAGAAATCATAACAGATAGTGGAAGAGAATATTTCCATTTCAGTCAATGTTTCAAATTCAGTTGTATTATTGTTACAGTAAATCTAGTCTGTAATGGATTGTATTGTATAATCTGATGTATAAACCCAAATTAAATGATAAAATGTCTTTATCTTTTTTTCAACTCTGAGTGTGTATATTGTCTATGACTAACACTGGGGACATGTCAGTTTGGTTCAATTTAAGATGAACTGTATTCTAAGAAAAGTCAATGACTCACCTTTGGGCCGTCATAATATTATATTTGACCAGTTAATAGGAAGAGGAACAACGTCCCAAACGTGGGCGTCCAGGTCCATACAGAACAACGCTCCAATGCACACAACACATTCATGCCAGATGTTTAATACCAGATGTTTCCAATGCTGCGGCGTTTCCCATCCTGAGCCAACAGCAACACCCTAGCAGGATCTCCAAGGACGTCAGTCGGACACGGCCCCAAGAGGTGTAAAGTTCACCGATAGTTCTCTTATCTCAGCAGACTGTTCCAGCCATGGTCCCGAACCCTCATGCTGTTGGCCCCGCCTCAGCCTTGGCCTCACAGCTCCTCCTCGGTGGCTCAGGCGCTCGGCAATAAAAACTCATGCTCTCCCCCCTCCGCCTCTCTCTCCTCGCACCGCCGCCACGGAGGTTCACCCATGGCAGCAGGATTCTACATCAGCAGGGCGCTGGCCCTCACCCTCGCCCTGGTCTCAGTGGGGGCTCTTGCCTCCATCATCGCTCTGTCGGTCCTCTACGCCAAGGAGAAGACCAAGGACCTTGAGCCGTCGCCAACCTCCCCCGCCGCCACCACCACCGCAGACTCCTCCTTCCCCAGCCCCAGCCCAAGCTCCAGCCCTGGCCCTCCGGTTCCCTGGCAGCAGTACAGGCTCCCGGACACCCTGGCCCCCGTGCACTACGACATCACCCTGTGGCCCCGGCTGGAGCCAGACGGGCGGGGCCTCTTCATCTTCACGGGGAACTCCACCGTGCGGTTCGTCTGCTTGAAGGACACCGACCTCATCCTCATCCACTCCAACCGGCTCAACTTCACCCTCTTCCAGGGACACGAGGCCCAGCTCATGGCTCTGGGGGCCACCGCGCCGGCCATCAAGACCACCTGGATGGAGTTGACGACGAATTACCTGGTGGTTCAGCTGGAGGGGAGGCTAGAGGCGGGGCGGTCTTACCTGCTGCATACAGAGTTTGTGGGTGAGCTGGCCGACGACCTGGCCGGGTTCTACAGGAGCAAGTACAAGGAGAACGGAGTGGAGAAGTAAGGTCGCCCGCACGCACACAACAATCTGAACCGCAATAGGGCGGTTTGTTCGGTTTAGTTCTGTTCTCTCCAGTTGAAAAAGTCTTCTTCTGATGAGCATGTCAAATATTTTGTCCTTGTAATCTTCTCCCCTGTGAAACATCGGCCAGCAGATACAGAGTTTCAGAAGTCCGGTCAAAAGAGGATTTATATTTCTTTGTTGCATTTACTTGTTTGCTAAAAGTGGAAACTACAAAGAACAATCTGTTCAAGACAAAGTGAGGGACAAAGCTGTTGGTCTGTGTTGTTTGTGTGCAGGATGTTAAACCAAGCACTTTATCAATCCCAGATGGGTTGGGGTTCTGGGATTATAATACCTGCTCTTTAAAGCATTACGTTTAATTAATTAAAAGTAATTCTTTAAACTTTATCGCATGTCTTCCGCACCCTCAAAGAATAAGAGACCACCTAAGAGAAGTCCTTAGGTGGCCTTTCTGACTCATTAGGACCTTCTGGAAAAAAGTACATCCATCCGTGAGTGGGTGGGATTGGCAGCAGAACACACAAAGGCATGATCGCACGCACGTTCTTGTGCAACACTGAAGACCTGGTTCACAGACAGTAAAACCACAGATAACAACAAACAAACAATACAAGTGAAATAAATCTATTTCTGCAGCTATCTAAGACTAGTACTGGTATCTGCTGGTATATATGTCTACTGGTATCTCTGGCTAGTACTGGTACCTGCTGGTATCTATGACTACTGGTATCTCTTCTGGTATCTATGACTAGTAGTAGTAGTGGAATATCTGCTGGGATATATGAATCCTGGTATCTCCCTACTGGTATCTCTGGCTAGTACTGGTATATCTGCTAGTTTAGCATCTCTTACTGCTGTATGCGTGACTGCTGTTATCTGACTGGTATCTCTGAACGCTGATATCTCTGACTGCTCTGGTCTTGCTGTTATGGACAGAGTGGCACCCAACAGATGGTATCTCTGACCTCTGGTGTCTCTGACTGTGTTCCGTGTTCTGGGTTTTGGACAGAATCCTGGGCCACCACCCAGATAGTAAGTTTGACGTCTGGTCTCTCTGACTGTGTGCTGTGTTCTGGACAGAATCCTTGCCACCACCCGGATGGTATCTCTGACCTCTGGTATCTCTGATTGTGTTCTATGCTCTGTGTTCTGGACAGAATCCTGGCCACCACACAAATGCAGCCCACTGACGCCCGGAAGGCGTTCCCCTGCTTCGACGAGCCCGCCATGAAGGCCGTCTTCGACCTGAAAATGATTCACCCGCTGGAGACCGTGGCTCTGTCCAACTCCATCAACTACGGTAGTTCCAGCCCTCTCACCAAACCTCACGTGTTTTTTCAGCACACACACAACCACAAGACTACCGACTCAAAGACAAGACTGTGGGCTCAGGTCAAGGCAGATGCCTCCTTCAAAAAAAAACTTCAAATAATCGGGGGGCTAAACATTAAAACCAAACATATGTCTGTCTTGGCTGTTAATCATCTTGGTTGTAACCTCCATTAATTTACCTTATGAGTCTCATTACGTCATCAAATCTTATTCATTTCTATGAGGTTTGTTTCTTCACACACATTTTTACAGTCGGTTGCAGTCACAACCTCAACCGTCACTAGAAAACATCGTACCATTCAAACACTGGAAACCACGACAGGAAGCCACCAAGCTTCTTCAACTGACAGCTCCAACTGACACACGTCTTCCGGAGCTCTGCCCTGATTTACGACCCCACTGCCTCATGTTGTTTATAGAATTCTCCAATAAACAGTTCCTCCTCGTCAGGGCTCATCTTGAGCATGTGGTTAGTCTGTTATAGCTTTCTGTCTCGCCACTGTGCTCAACAGACAACCTGGAATGGAAATGGACTGTTTTTAAAACCTTGTTTGTTCCTTCTTTCTCACATAGTATGCACATTATGCACACTAACCAAATCTTATTGCTTTGACTTCTCCAAGTCTTTGTGACTTTGTGTCACCTAGTCTGAGTGAGGGGGCATGCAATTCAAACACTAGTTACCACCACTATGGTAACTGGGTCGGCTTAGCTCAGGAGGTAGAGCAGTTGTCTTGTAACTGTGGTTGCTAGTTTGATCCCCAGCTCCTCCTAGCTGAGTGTTGATGTGTCCCTGAGCAAGACACTTAACCCTAACTGCTCCTGACGTGCTGGCTGTCTCCTTGCATGGTTGACTCTGCCGTCGGTGTGTCAATGTGTGTATTAACCGATGTAAATCGCTTTGGATAAAAGCGTCTGCTAAACGCCCTAATTGTAATTGTAAGAAGGATTCTGGAAGCAGAATATGAACCAAATGCAGACTTGAGCGATCCTGTCACATTACCCCTTTATGACAAACCGCGATTGAGACTTTTGCCTACAGTGCCGACAGACAGGTAGACTCCATCCATTCAGGCGTCTGAACAAAGATGGACAACGGTAGACACCCCCACCCCCCCTCTTACGCACTTACTTTATGCTGTACGTCCTGGCACTAAATGTACGCATTGATTGTATGTTGTACATACTTGCACTTAATGTATGCACTTATTGTATGGTGTACGTCCTGGCACTTAAAAATAGTACGTAGCATTGTCTAGCATCTTATCCTAGCTATCGCTGTTGTATACGGGGAATGGGTTAACCTTACAATTCCAAGTGCTTGGCACTTGGTTCTATGAACATCCTTACTGTACCGACAGCCGATATTTTTTCTCTTTCTTCTGAAAAATTGTACTTATTGTATGTCGCTTTGGATAAAAGTGTCTGCTAAATGCCCTGAATGTAAATGAAAATGAGCAAAACAAATGATCAACCAAATGGAGGGACATAGCGGTGAGGAGGACAGCTGTGGGTAGCTGAAGGCTGATGGGGTCGGGAAGACTCTGGGCAGGGCTGGAGAGGCAGAGGGGGCTGACACAGCCATGGCCCCCAGGGATCGGCTGTTTATTTTTGATATTGTTGTTTAGACTCCTGAACTCCTGCTGTGACACGGCAAGACACACAAGCGAGCATGTTCTAATGGCTCAGCTATTGAGAGGGTGGGCTCAGGAGGTCGAGAGGGGTTGACTTGTAACTGGAAGGTTGCTAGTTCGATCCCCGGCTCCAACCTCCTTGAGTGTTGACGTATCCCTGAGCAAGACACCTCACCCTAACTGCTCTTGACTAGTTGGCTGTCGCCTAGCACTAGTTGGCGCCTAGTTGACTCCCCCGTCGGTGTGGAAATATGTATGTGAACTGTGTAACAGTCGCTTTGGATAAAAGCGTCTGCTAAATGCCCTAAATGTAAATGTGAATGTAATGTTATCGATTTCATCCACTTGACTGTCTAAGCATGCTCCTCCTTCTCGTACCCCTCTCAGACCCCATCAACGTCACCATCGAGGGAAGAAATTTAACGATGACGCGCTTCCATTCAACGGAGATTATGTCCACCTACCTGCTGGCGTTTGTCGTCTGTGAATTAGGTTTCATCAGCTCAGCACCGGGAGCACCAGTCCTGGTAACAGAAGACAACTGATTACGCATTGCATTACTAAGAGAATGAGACTAATGTCGAAATTACAGTCACTGCTATTGAGTTATGGAGCATTAATGGAGAAATACAGTAACACAACTCATGAGTGAGCCGTTAGGGGTCAGCCTCTTGCTCAAGGATTGACTGCGGACGCTGGGGTTGAAATCAAGAGCCTTCGAGCCAAAACTGGATTTTATTCTCTGTGATGGATGATGTAGTCCTGTTATGTTTCTTTTCTTCTTCTTTTTTCACTTCATCTCATTTCCACAGATAGACATTCTTTAACAGAAGAACAATACGTTTAGACTTGTGAAACATATCTGGAGCATGACGGTCCCTACAGACATTTACTCACATCATGCGGACACGCATACGGCCTCAAACAACATATGATCTGACCCCTTGTCGCCCTCTACTGGTACCCCCGACTTACTAAATGTTTCTCAGGTTATGCGTTTCTTTCACTACCAGATCAGAATCTGGGCTCGCAAGCAGGCCATACTGGAAGGCCAAGGAGATTACGCCTTGGAAAAAACGGGACCGATCCTGAGCTACTTCCAGAACTACTACAACCAAACATACCCCCTCACAAAATCAGGTTAAACGCGCGACTATCCCAGATCGTTTTGGGGACTGGTGTTTGTTTCCTTTTGCGCTGTGGGTAATCCCCTGTCCTGCACACAGACCAGATTGCGCTGCCGGACTTCTCCGCTGGCGCCATGGAGAACTGGGGCCTGATCACATACCGGGAGACGGCCCTGCTGTACAACCCCGCCTTCTCCTCCATCGCGGACAAGGAGTATGTCGCCACGGTTATCTCCCATGAGCTTGCTCACATGGTAGGCCTACCACTCATCAAGGGATGTAGTTCGAGGTGTTCAAACAGCACATAAAGGGCAATGTACTTAAAGCGGGAAATGCTGCAAAATATTAAAATCATTAAAATAATCCTTTTAAATTATATATTTTTTTTAAATGGATTAAGAAATCCTCCAAACATCTCAACACCTTGGTAAAGTCCACAACACATCGCTGATTGGCTACTGACGGAGAGAGGTGCCGCCCACTGTACATTTCAACCCCTGGATCGAGAGCAACTATTGTGAGCTCATGACCAGGCATATCATCTTCTTCTCCTTCGTCTCCTCCTCCATGTCTTCCTCAGTGGTTTGGGAACCTGGTGACGATGAGATGGTGGAACAACCTGTGGCTGAACGAGGGCTTTGCAACATACGTCTCCTACCTGGGGGCCGACTCCGCGGAACCCACGTGGAAATTAGTGAGTCCTGTTGAGACTCAACCCTCACTCTGTTTACCTCGACACACTCCGTCCTTACACAGTGGTTGTGTGTGTGTGTGTGTGTGTGTGTGTGTGTGTGTGTGTGTGTGTGTGTGTGTGTGTGTGTGTGTGTGTGTTCCGTTGTTGTGATGGTGTGATTGTGGGTGTGTGTGTGTATTATGTGTTTGTTGTGATGTGTGTATTATGATGGTGTGCATGTTTGTGTGTTTGTGTTTGTGTTTGTGTTTGTTTGTGTGTTTGTGGGAAGACAACAAACAGGAAATGACCCACAACTAAACACAAACTAATTGCAATATAACCCCGATGTGAATACGAACAGATCTACAATAAAACAATGAATAATGTCGGATGAATAATAATAATCGCTCCCTGACTCGTACTCTGTATTTGTTACTCTCATGTTATTCTATATGCGTGTGTGTGTGTGTGTGTGTGTGTGTGTGTGTGTGTGTGTGTGTGTGTGTGTGTGTGTGTGTGTGTGTGTGTGTGTGTGTGTGTGTGTGTGTGTGTGTGTGTGTGTGTGTGTCTCCAGAAGGACCTGATGGTGGTGTTCGAAATCCACGGGGTGATGGAGGTGGATGATGTCCCCACCTCCCACCCCCTCTCCTGTGAGGAGGGGGAGGTCCAGAAGCCCCACCAGATCAGTCATCTGTTTGACACCATCACCTACAGCAAGGTAGCTCACTAACGTGGAGACAAGAATGACACGGGCACACCTGTAAAGAAAGTATGCAAACGTGTATAAATAAGTGTGTGTGGTTATGATGCTGTTTTTGATTGAGTGTGTGTGGTTATGAATCTTATGATGGTGTGTGTGTGTGTGTGTGTGTGTGTGTGTGTGTGTGTGTGTGTGTGTGTGTGTGTGTGTGTGTGTGTGTGTGTGTGTGTGTGTAAGAGGGGGTCAATACTGTGTGTGCTTGCAGGGAGCTGCGGTCCTTAGGATGCTGTCGGACAGCATCACAGAAGAGGTCTTCACCCAGGGTCTGAGAGTGAGTGTACACACACACACACACACACACACACACACACACACACACACACACACACACACACACACACACACACACACACACACACACACAGTGCAATAAGTCAATGACATCCAAATTGCCTTCGGGACACCAAAATCCTTCATGCTGAAACTGCCTCTGTGTAAGAATGTACCTTCTTGTCTTAACCGCTCCACAGACTTACCTCGAGGAGTACAAGTACAACAGTACCGTCTACACAGACCTCTGGAAACACCTGCAAGTGGTGAGAACCGTAGCCTGCTTTCAGTCTGCTGGCCCCGCCCCCTCGGGGGCGTCGCTTAACAGGAGGCCACGCCCCCTCTGACCCTCACCTTCGGTCTCTGGCCCCCCCAGGCAGTAGACGAGGCCTCCCCTGGCCTGGGGCTGCCCACGTCCGTCGAGGACATCATGAACCGATGGGTCCTGCAGATGGGCTACCCGGTGGTTACCGTGGATACCAGGACCGGGCGCCTCAGCCAGAAGCACTTCCTGATCGACCCCGAGGCTGAGATGGACAGGCCCTCCCCCTTCAAGTACGGATACCTTCACTACTACTACTACTACTACTACTACTACTACTACTACTACTACTACAAGTTATACTACTGCTACTACGGCTATAGTACTACTACTGCTACTACCACTGGTACTGCTCCCACTAGTACTTACACCTAATGTTGTTCAACCTTACATTGTGTCTGGATGGATGGCTATATGTTCTGGTGTTTTCAGCTATGAATGGATTGTTCCTATTTCCTGGATGAAGACAGGAGTTAAGCAGAGTCCTCTGTGGCTAACCACTAAAGAAGGTAAGTAACACAGTGACTGTGAGCATCCTTTTCCTTTTTCTTTATAGTAATATCATAATTATTTTTAGGGCATTTAGCAGAGGCTTTTGTACGAAGCGACTTGCCACCACGCGGTATCAACCACACACGTTGACCCCAGCTGCTCGGGAGCAGCTGGGGTCAGTGAGTCAGGGAAGCTCAGCTAGGAGGAGTCGGGTTCGAACTAGAAACTCAGTAGTTACTACAGTAACTACTGAGTTACTGTAGTCTGAACACAGTCTCACTATGGGGTTAGCGCGCAACGCATTTATAGTACTTATAGTTGCGCTCATTAAGCTCACCAACTCACAGCTGCGTCCGTCATCGGACTTGGATTGCCCCTCCCCCTTTGTTAGCAGCCAACGCCAAGCCACGCCCACTAAATATCAAGGTTCTACCGTGAACTTATAAATGCTAAATTCACTTCACTCTATACTTTGGTACTCCTTTGTTAATACTTCAAAATGCTGCTGATAAATGGTCCGCCAATCTACAATTATTACGTTTTTTTTATTTTAGAAACCTGTCATCTGCCTTAATCTTCTCCCCGTCTCCTTCCCTCCAGCCACCAACTCTAACATGACCATCGGCGGAGCGGACTGGCTGCTGGTCAACCTGAGGACGAGCGGCTTCTACAGGGTCAACTACGACCAGGAGAACTGGGAGCGACTCTTCGCCCAGCTGGACACCAACCACCAGGTAGTCGGAATCAAAGAGGTCCAACCCCGGTGTACGACGCCCAGTCTTAAGGGCTGATTAGGGTCGCAGATTCACGCAACTCAAGGGTTACGTGCCCCTTACGTCCTCGCGGACCCTCCTTGCGTCCACCGCAAGGGCCTGACGTGTGACCCCCAAAAATGTTGTCCTTCCGTCAAGGCGACGCGGCAGCGAGGGCTGTGATCGCTCCGCTTACTTAAACCCGACGCAGAACCATAAAGGTTCGCGACTGCGTTGAAGCGTCTGCGTGGTCCATAATCAGCCCTTCAATTCTTGGACCGGAGAAAACCTTCTTGTTGTTTCTCTTCCAGGAAATCCCTGAGATCAACCGAGCTCAGCTCATCTCGGATGCCTTCAATCTTGCCAGGTAACGGTGGACTTGTAGGCGCAACGAGATCCTCGTTTGCATTTCTACCACCTACACGTCCAGTCCAGTTGTACAAAAGCATAAAATAAAATATATATTGCGGACATGTTATAGCCAAAGAGTCTTACAGCACTGTGAATTATAGAACAAATACAACAGGTTAAAGGTATTTTGTTTATATTTATAATTATCCCTCATTGGGGTAATGAGATCCCACTTCCATGGTGGTCCATTAATGAAGGGCTAAGTGTTTTTTTTGTGGTGGTCTTTCAGGTGAAGAAGTAGTGGTGGTCTTTCGAGTTAATAAATCGTTTTTTGGTGATCGTCCTTCGGAGTCAGAGACATTATTTAACGGTGGTCTTTCAGGGTAATGAGTGGTCCTCTTCTCAGGTCCAAGCTGGTGAACTTCACGCTGGCTCTGAGAACCACCAAGTACCTGGTGAGGGAGACAGAGTACACGCCCTGGTTGACCGCCAGCAACAACCTCAACTACTACTTCCTCATGTTCGACCGCAGCCCCCTGTATGGCACCATGCAGGTGAGCAGACCTGCTGCCCTCTGACCCCTACGAGTTCTGCCTCTGCTCCCATCGATCGGTGACCTAAGTCTCCTGAACTCAATTCTTCTGAACTTAATCAGTGCAGATGTCTTCTGGACTGGTTGCATATGACTGCACCGACCTGTCAGCGTCTCTGAAAATGCATTGTAATAATATACCTTCTAACAAACCTCTCTTTCCCCCCCTTTCCCTCTCCTCATTTGTATGCTTTAATTGTTCTGATTTGTTGTTGATATTTCCTTGCGTATTTTTACTCGTGTGTTTTTTTATTTTTTATACTTATTAAGTGTCTTCGGTTTCTGTTAACCATGAGCGACATGTTCATGTATTTGGTTGATGTCGATGGCATTCTTTTTTTATCATTTTCGTGTCTTCAGGCGTACATGGTGAAACAGGTGGAACCTCTGTTCAACCACTTCAAAGATATCACCGCAAACTGGACTAAAATCCCAGACAAGCACACCGACCAGTAAGACAGCTTTCTCTGCACATCCGCTTCAATCTCGTTTTCTTATGTGTAAACAAGTCTCTCCTTCATTGGTAATCTACTATTCCTAAAGATATCTTGCTGTTTGGTTTCCTTTCGATTTGAATGAGAATCCGATTATAATCCATAATATGACAACTCTGTTGTTGTCGACCAAAAACCATTGGTAGACAGTATTGGTAGACATTTGATTTTATAATGTTTTAATGATTTGATTTATTATTGTTTAGCCAAAAATAAATAATATGGATTAACATCTGCCTGATGATTAAAATTCGATTTTTGATGGTGTGTGTGTGTGTGTGTGTGTGTGTGTGTGTGTGTGTGTGTGTGTGTGTGTGTGTGTGTGTGTGTGTGTGTGTGTGTGTGTGTGTGTGTGTGTGTGTGTTTGTGTGTAGGTACAACCAGGTGGTAGCCATCCAGCTGGCATGTAAGAATGGTCTGAAAGCCTGTGAAGACCTCACCTATAACTTGTTCAATGCCTGGATGAAAAACCCTTCTAACAATCCGTATGTTAACACACAACATGCTAAATCACATTTATAACACACAACATGCTAAATCACATGTATAACACACAACACGCTATATCACATATATAACACACAACATGCTAAATCCCTTGTATAACACACG
This sequence comes from Gadus macrocephalus, assembly GCF_031168955.1. Classification (NCBI taxonomy): domain Eukaryota; kingdom Metazoa; phylum Chordata; class Actinopteri; order Gadiformes; family Gadidae; genus Gadus; species Gadus macrocephalus. The sequence continues at coordinate 3,703,302 of NC_082395.1, read as the reverse complement.
ACATGCTAAATCAAATGTTTAACATACATCAGGCTTTATCACATGTATAAAACACAACATGCTTCATCAAATGTATAACACAACATCCTAAAGCAAATGTATAACACAACATGCTAAATAAAATGTTTAACACACAACATGCTCAATCAAATGTTTAACACACAACCTGCTAAATCAAATGTTTAACACACAACCTGCTAAATCAAATGTTTAACACACAACATGCTGAATCAAATGTTTAACACACAACCTGCTAAATCAAATGTTTAACACACAACATGCTAAATCCCATGTATAATGGGATGTATGTATGCACCTTAATCACCAAGCCAAATTCCTGGTTGGTGTAAAACCCTTCTTGGCAATTAAATCCTTTCTGATTCTGATTCTGATTCTGAATCTGATTCTGATTCTGATTCTGAATCTGATTCTGATTCTGATAACACGCAACACACTGCATCCCCTGTATCTGGAGTCTGGACTGCCTCCCTGACGCGGCGTCTCTTCCCAGGATCAGCCCCAACCTGCGCTCCACAGTGTACTGCAACGGCCTCGCAGCGGGCGGGCAGCGGGAGTGGGACTTCGCCTGGAGCATGTACAAGAACGCCAGCGTGGCGTCGGAGGCCGAGAAGCTGCTGTGGGCCATGGCCTGCAGCAAGCAGCCCTGGATCCTCACCCGGTGGGGGGCCGGCGGGGGTCTGGGGGGGGTCTGGTGGGGGTCTGGTGGGGGTCTGGTGGGGGTCTGGTGGGGGTCTGGTGGGGGTCTGGGGGGTGTCTGGGGACAGAGGACGCCACCGTGTGTGTCGAAGCGCTGGGTAGATGTTTCTCTTGGAGAGTGGGGAAAATGTTGGGTAACACTTTAGGATAAGGTGCCATGATAAATAGTAAACTAGTCATTGCCTAACCCTTTGTTAATATTTGTTAATTGTTTCTAAAATATCTATTTTGCACAAGTTGATAGTTATTTTTCGTTGACCGCAGAGTGTCGCTGGTTAGGGTTAGGGCCGTGTGCTAGGGTTAGGGTCGTGTGTTAGGGTTAGGGCCGTGTGTCAGGGTTAGGGTTAGGGTTAGGGCCGTGTGTTAGGGTTAGGGTTATGCAAACAACTAATATTTAATCAATGATGAAAAAACGATTAACTTGTGCCAAATAGATATTTTAGTAACATTAACAAATATTAACAAAGGGTTGGGTAATGACTAGTTTGCTATTTATTATGTTAACTTATTATAAAGTGTTACCAAAAGTTTGACTAATGCAGTTGTCCAAGTATTAGATTCATCAATAAAATATCAATCCACTATTGTATTATTATAATATAATGTATACAATTATTATTTATTCTTTGACAATGTGGGGGGTGTGGCTGTCTCTCTGTCAGACCCTTAAGGTTTATGTCGATTTTTTAATATTTAGAGGATTAAAAAGCATATGATAGCATGTGCCGAAGGAATCCATGGTCTTTGATCCTAGCTTGACCCCTGACCTCGCTGTCCGCCAGGTATCTGGAGTACTGTTTGGACTCGGGGAGAATCCGCAAGCAGGACGCCTCGTATGTGATCAACTCCATCGCGGCGAACGTCGTGGGTCAGCCGCTGGTGTGGGACTTTGTCCGGGCCCACTGGGAGTACCTGGTTTATGAGTGAGTGGTGGAGCTCGGGCTCGAGGGTTGGCGGTTCGATTCCCACGGTAGACGAGGCTGGGCACATGAAACTGAACTCGAAAATTCCTATTTAAATCATTTATAAATGTAAATAATTTCCGTTTTGAGAAGTAACAATGATAATGATGATTTTTTAAATACAATTGAAACTGTTATAGAATGTAAACACATTTAAGACGAATAAAAAGACTTGGTGCCATAAAGGATCAAACATTGATTAGGAAAAATGTAATACTCAGAAGCATTGTAGGATTGTTTATATTGGTTATTGATTACATGTTGATTCTGTTCTCCAGCTATGGAAAGGGCTCCATCTCCTTCGAATCGCTTCTCTACAGTGTCACCAGACGCTTTGCCAGCGAGTTTGAGTACAATGAGGTGAAGCTCAAGCCCTACCGTAGTATTTTAGAGTAACGTGAATCGGTTATCAATATCAACAGCAAGTGTGGTGTTTTAGTCTTCTGTATGATATGTTCATGTAGGCCAATGATAGTCTGTGTGCAATACATACCAATAATCTAACTTTATTAGCATAGCGCCTTTAAAAACAAAGTCAATTTTTTTACATGCACTTGCACAGTGCACCCAATGATATATACTTTAAAATAACTATCCTTTAGTTTTTTGGTACACACACCACTGGTGTAGATGCTGCTCTTTGTATTCATTTTTTACTACTTAGTGTTTAGAACGGCCTTGACATATCAAAAATAACTGAACATTGACAATTGTATATTCGTTATATAATTTATATTATATTATATACATATATATATTATATATCTTTATGTGCTTTTTAACCGTTCTGCCTGTGGCTGTGCTGGCCTCCATGTGTCCGTTAACACTCGACGCTGAGCAAAGCTCTCTTTGTGGCGTTTCTCCTCCCAGCTGCTGCGCTTCGAGAAGGCGGTCAAGAGCAGCCCGCGGGCACCGAACTTCCAACAGGCTCTGGAGCGAACCCGGGTCAACATCAAGTGGGTGTCGAGCCACAAGGACCAGATCCTTTCTTGGTTCACAGAGGAAGCTAAACCAAAACTTCAACCTTAATCTCACCACAGTTGGTGTTGTCTTCTGCCCTGTGGTGGATCCATTGGGAAGCCATCAATCGTTTTCAGTTGAATTGGTGTTAATTCTTGTCCAATTATCCGGGGAATTGTACTAATGCTAGCCACGTAGATCAATGAAATCAGTGAGAGCACTTTACTATTAATAATATAATAACATATATATAAATATATATATTTACTATGTCACTATTTCTGATAAAAGACGTATAAAGTAAAAAAATAGGAAAGTGTAATCTAATGTTCTGTTTTCAGTACAAAACAAAGCAGCTAATGAAACCAAACACACCAAACTATACACAAGATTCATTTTGTATTTTTTGTATATTTTGTGATATAAATGTAATGATTTTATTGTCAGTGAAATGAGAAACATTTTTTAGCAAAATGGTAAATACTATGTATGTAAATGTTTATACAAATTTTATCTAAATTATTTTATGGAGGAAAACGGTGTGTTTCTGTACATTTCCTCTCTATCAGACCCGCGCACATTTCCTCTTCACCAGCTCAACTCTTTTGAGTCAATCTGTCCTTCGACTCTCATCCCGGTGTGTCCTCACCACTCCCGAGGTACATCAGCCTCGGCTGTAAACAGAGTGGCTCCTGGGGGCCAAATGTCTGCCATAAAGGGCCCCCTGTTGGTCCCAAAAACACCTGAGTTTGTTTACAGAGTGGTAGAGAGGAAGGGACACGCACAGTAACCAAGAGAGAGAGGAGATCATATATTATGATATTATATCATATATTATATACTATTAATAATTAATTAAACTTTTTGAGAGAGAGAGACGGAAAGAGAGCGACGGACAGACAGACAGACAGACATTCACTCACTCAGAGAGAGAGACAGACTGATTCAGAGACAGACAGACAGATTCTCTACCTTGGAGAGAGAGTAACAAAGAGAGAGAAGAGATAATATATTATGATGTATCATACATTATTATATACTATTAATAATTAATTAAACTTTTTGTGCTTTGGCAATGTAAATGGAAGTTTTACCTACCTATAAAGCCCTTTGAATCTCGAAATACAGAAAGGCAGACAGAGAAATGGAGGGAACTGACAGACAGACAGCGAGTGACAGACACAGATCGAGAGAGAGAGAGAGAGAGAGAGAGACAGAGAGAGACAGAGAGAGTGAGCGACAGACAGAGATCGAACAGACAGACATACAGCGAGTGACAGACATGGATCAAGAGAGAGAGAGAGACAGAGAGAGAGCGACAGACAGACAGACATTCACTCAGAGAGAGAGGCAGACTGATACAGAGACAGACAGACCGATTCTCTACCTTGGGGGTGATGACGTGGCCCAGCAGCTGAACGGGGAGGTGGGGAGGACTTCCCTTTAGCGGCAGGGTGTGGAAGTGTTCCCTGTTTAGCACCTGCTTGACATGCCCCCCCCCCCCCCCCCCCCCCCTCTCTCTGTCTGACCTTGTTCGGACTGGGGAGAGAACAACCAGCTTATAACCCGCTTATAAACCAACTCACAAACCAACTAGCAACCAGCTTCCAGAACCTCATATTCCAGAACCGTCTGATAACCAGCCTAGGTTTACGTTTCATAACTATCTTGTTCCAGCCCAGAACAAACTTGAAACCTCGACAATACGGTAGGTTTAATCTGAGCTCTTTAGAAGTGTTGTTTAGTATACATAAAGATAAAATGATCGCACACTGAAACGTGGAATATGTTAATAAATTATTCATTTTTATTTTCTACTCCTCCATCGGTATAAAAAAAATACATAAACACAAATATGAACAAATACATTAAAATAAATAGATCTTCAGTTGACTACATGGTCCATGGCCCTTCAGTAGAAGACAAAGTGTCCAGTGGCTGGGGTTGTGGGGCTGGGGATTCAGCCTTCAGCTCAAGAGGAGAACATGTTCTGCTGCAGGAGGTCGGCTGAGGTCCAGTACTGCCCGTTAAACAAGGGACTGCAGAATGAACCGGAACCCTGAAGGAAAGAACACAGCAGGAGGTGAGTTTCAAGCAAACAGCAGAACGTTTCGACACACAGTGATCTTCTCAAAAAATCGTTTTTTGAGAAGATCATTTTTTTTTGGGATTTTTTAAATCATTCTGAAACGATCAGTGTTAAAACAGTAACCGTGGAGACGACCGTACCTGATAGTGATTCTGCAGAGGGACCTGTTGTTCTGTGGCCTGGTTCTGCTGATGGCTGACGGTATCCATGACGACGTGGCGGTAGTGGTGGTGGTGGTGGTGGTGGAGGGGTTCCTCCGGGACGTAGCGGCCGTTGAGAGGCTGCTCCACCATGGGCTGGAAGGCGGGGAGGTTCTGCTGCGTCGGCGGCGCGGCGGTACCTCCGGCCTCGGGCGCGGCCTCCGGGCTGGCGTGGCCCAGCTGGGCCGACAGGTGGCCGATGTACTGCATGGTGAGGCGCAGCGTCTCGATCTTGGTCAGCGTCTGCCCCGCCGGCGCCACCGAGGCGGGCAGGAAGGAGCGCAGGTAGTTCAGCGACTTGGTCAGGTCGCGCATCCTCATCTTCTCCCGCTCGCTGGCCGTCTGCCTCTTCCGGCCGGGGAACCGGGACCAGGACCTTCTGGTGGTGGCGGTGGAGGCGGCGGAGCTGGCGGGGGCCTTGGCTGGAGACGAGCCGCTCTGCTGGGTTCTGGTGGAGCAGCTGGAGACGGCCGCCGCTGCCGCCGGGGGAGCTCCCGTCAGCCTGTTCAGGGAGGACAACAGACAGTCCAAGTCGTCTGGTTCCGGCCCGGCGATGGCGGCGGCAGCGGCGGCAGTAGCGGCGGCAGCAGCAGAAAGGTGCGCCGGGGAGAAGCTGAAGGAGTCCACGGAGGAGGTGGGCGACAGGCTGCTGCCGCTGGCGCTGAAGTATCCCGAGTCGGAGGCCTGGTCGCAGGCCGACGGAGCCCAGCAGCCCGGGCCCATTAGGGCCTCGTAGTCAAACGGGAGCTGGCTGTGGGTCTCTGGCAGCAGGGCAGCGGAGCAATAGGACACATCCATGGCTGCTGCTGGTGGCTGGTGGGAGTAGAAGACGGTGGGTGGAGGGTTCTCCTCGGTGAGTGTGTCTGCGGAGGGAGGCAGGGGATTCTGTGAGGAACAGCAGTCGAGGGCCTTCCCTATAAGGCCCCCGAGGTGCGATGTGGCACCTACGGCGGTCACCTCGGCTCCTGGGAACCACTCAGAGCTGGCCTGACACCCGGGCTGGGGGTCCATGGGAAAAGCTTCTCTCCCATGGTGAGGTGTGAGGATCTCCTGAGGCCCGTTCACACCGCCCCCCCCCCCCCCCCCCCCCCCCCCCCCCCCCCCCCCCCCTTCCGGGGGGACCGGGAGCTGTGGATAGGATGAGTGTACCCCGAAGGAGCAGCAGAAGCAGATCATAGGGAATCATAAACGGAAGCAGCTACTGAGTGACAGGACCGGAGACAGGCGAACGTGCTCGGTCGAGACGGGGTGTTTGATCAAGCACCTCTGGGTTAGAGGGAAACATGCTGGATTATCTAGAAAACAAAAGTTACGTAACCCAGGTAAAGATTAAGCACTTTTATTGGTAGTTGTTAACTAAGATTACAGTCTGATTGTGGCTGATACATGACATATCAGAATTGTAACCGCAATACTAGATAATAGTAATCTAATTTAGATTAGATTAAACGTTATTGTCATTGAACAAGTACTAAAATCTAACCTCTGCATTAAATCCATTATTAGCGGCAGCAGGAGAGGGAAAACGTATGAAAACATATAAATCATGGCGTACATTGAAATGTTATCAGGTCAGTGCTCCTTATCTAGCCGCCAGGAAACGCCATCATTAGTAAACACAACGCAGCCCCATTCTGACTTCCCAGCAGAAGTGTGCCATGCAGCTGTCTGCTACCAGGACTCCCCCCCCCCCACCCCCATCCCCACCCACCAGCTCCATCGATGTCTACAGGGTGACAAACTCTGTGAACTGGGAGTCGCCCACCTCCGACATTTCGACACGTTCCTCTGCTGGGCGACAGCTGTGTCCTCTGCGGTCAACATCCCCCAGGCGCCGTGGGCCTGCAGGGCTCGTGGCTCATGGCTCGTGGTTCATTCTAATCTCTTTTTTTTGGTTTTGATGATTAAAAATAAATGTTTCTCTAGATACAACTTCAGTGTTCATTTCGCTACGATTCCAAGCCATTTTCAGTCATCTCATATTTTGCTGGCTTATTCTGAGTTTTGGCTTTTGTGATTGGCTGGTTTTGTGTTGGAGGCGGGTTCTGAGTGTTGATTGGCTGGTGTCGGGGCTGTGGAGACGCACCCTGGCTGCAGTTCCCACAGCCGTGCGTGTCACTTTTCACCCCGGTTCATTATCCCTGGTGAACACCTCCTGGGCGTGTTAAACACTCGCTCTCCCTCCCACACACACACACACACACACACACACACACACACACACACACACACACACACACACACACACACACATACACACACACACACACACACACACACACACACACACACACACACACACACACACACACACACACACAGGCACACACACACACACACACACACACACACACACACACACACACACACACACAGGCACATACACACACACACACACACACACACACACACACACACACAGGCACACACACACACACACACACACACACACACACACACACACACACACACACACACACACACAAACACACACACAGGCACATACACACACAAGCACATACACAGAACTGCACAAATACACATCCACACACACAAAAACACAAGAGCACATACACACAACTGCACGCACACACACACACACACACACACACACACACAAACACACACAGACTCACACAACTCAGGGGATTAGGCTAAACCTCTCAAACGTTGAATCAATGTGTTAATTGAATTTGATTAGTGGATTTACACACATTATGAGCTCATGAAGGGAAGGAAGTGACATCAAAGACAGGAAGTTGTTTACACTGCAGTTTGACGTTTTTTCAAAGAACATCCCCTATCTTCAAACCATGACCAACGGCACTGTCTGCTTCTTATCCTTACTGTGGCTCCGGTTGAAGGATGATGCACTGTCGTGCATTCGAATGATATTCAAATCCACTCGTTGGTTTGTTGTGTTTGTAACACCAAGTGTTACCATGACGACACTGTCACCTCTGACAGGTGAGGCAGAGTCCATTCCCAGGGCTCTGAGGTCAGCTATGGGGTCTGCTTTGGTAATAAAACCGTGAATACTTCTAGAGGATAGTGTAGTGGCCGTAGGGCGTGGGGCTGACAGGTCTGGGGTTTGAGGACCGAGTCTACCTGTAGGCATCCTGAGCGCGGTGCCCTCTACCTGCTCCGCAACGACCTGCTCACCACTTTGGAAGAAACTGTCTTCTGAGATGAATAAATGGTACAACGGTAAATAGAGGGACCGCAGGTGACAAGAGGTACGATAACCAGTGTTACGGTATCTATGTTGTCATCACTTATGCCTTGACTGAGTTGTAATCTTTACTCATAAGGCTTTGGTCAGGGGGGGGGGCTTGTCACCCTGTAGACATTGATGGACCTGGTGGGTTGGGGGGGGGGGGGGGGGGGGGGGGAGTATCAAATTGAAATCAAGGCAACTTTAATATTTGAATGTCCAACATACTCTGTAAAGTGGAACGCGAAAGAGCAGAAGAGAGACAAGGAAGTAAACCATCGTCAGTCTCTGGCTTCCACCATTCAGACACACAGCCTGTAAACGGATATGATATTCTTCTTATGTACCACTAACCTATTCCACAACTTTTTTCTTAGCATATAAACATCAAGAGGAATAAAAAGGAAAAGTTTCACACATCAGAACCCCTTAGAAAATAAATGATTCAATCTGAAGAAATGGGAAATGCATTGTATCTGAGGAAGTTTCATTACACTAATGAGTGCTTTCCCAAAGCTAATTCTTCCTAATCCACACACGCCAGTGTCTTCATGATGGACCCTCATTCCTCTGTTTTCTTTTCATCCCACCACACTGACACCCGCAGATGAAAGATCTCAGCACATTAGCTCACATTAGTGTGTAAGGCCGCTATTAGCATATCAAATGAACTGCAGCTATGTGCTAAAGCAAACAATGGGCGCTAATTCTCCGAGCTAATACGCAGAGCCAAAGCTAAGCTGCTTGTAGCAGTTCATTAGCTCTGGAGGTGAGACTCATTTGAAGTCTAGACTCAGCGGTGCCATGGCTAGCCCTTGCTTACGAAACATGGCGTCTTCACCTCGTCTCCTTGATCTTCAGTGAAGATGTTTTTCAAGATTTCAAGACAAGAGCCTTGTTTGTGTTCAATGTCTTTCAATTGGACCTCAAGTATCAGACCTAGAATTATATGTAATTTAATGGGTCAGAATGTGATGAGAATGTAATACTGGAGTTTTGATCCTATAACAGTAATATTAAAAGTAATTATAGTCACCATAACTGAAAGTTGGCAATCAAGCAGTCATTTTCCAGTAGCCTATGCATATTTTATTTATCCATATTTGAACCAACTTTGATCAATACTATTGAGTTATCCTCCGCATAAGAATAACTTAAAAACGTTTATTCATCGTTATAAAGTTGGCTCCCTAAAACCCTAAAACTAACCCACTAGCATCCATGTGATTAAATCCAGAAAATATTTTTTTTCCCTCCCTTCCCAAGGTTTTTAAACATGGAGTAAATTAACAATATCTGTCTCATCCTCGCTCCCGTCTGTCGTCAATATTAACTTGAAAACTGCAAGATCCTCCTCCTTCCTCTAAGAACATTAAAAATAAATGGATTTTAGTCAACTATGTTCAAAAGTCTGCTCCATTAAAACTATGAATCAATTAATAATAATAATGTAAATGACAGACACTCCTGCCTGTGCCTATTCACTGGCCAACCCTTACTTTGTTATCTGTATTCCTTTTCTAACCCCAACAGGCCCTTAATGACATGTCTCTGCACTGTCTAACCCCTAATTGCTCCTTAATGACCGGTCATTAAGGACCTCGACTGGACGTCTGGCATATCACAGTGACTACAAATGAATCCCTGAACACTCCTTACATTTAAACGACCCCATCACCGATTTTAAAATGTCCTGTATGTATGTATGTATGTATGTATGTATGTATGTATGTATGTATGTATGCATGTATGCATGTATGTATGTATGTATGTATGTATGTATGTATGTATGTACGTACGTACGTACGTACGTACGTACGTACGTACGTACGTCAATTATGGGACCCATTGCACTCCTGATCAACCCTGGAAGGAGGTTCCACCAATCTGGGTTCTTTCTCTAGATTTCTTCCTTACGGTGGCGCTGAGCATTCACCAAATAAAAAAAAGTTTCACAGCTAATGTAGCCGTTAGCACACTCAGGATCTCGTAATTACAAGATAATATCTCGTAATTACGAGATAAGGATCTCGTAATTACAAGATAATATCTCGTAATTACGAGATAAGGATCTCGTAATTACGAGAAAAGATCTCGTAATTACGAGATACGGATCTCGTAATTATGAGATAAAGATCTCGTAATTACGAGATAAAGATCTCGTAATTACGAGATAAGATATCATATTTACGACATAAGGATCTCGTTTACGAGAAAAGGATCACGCCTCTCATTCATCAATAACGTTGCTGGCTAGCTGCAGGCCGGCAAAGATGACGCTATCCGACGCTATCGTATTTACAGTTTTTTTCAAGTGCTTGAACACGTTTTGCAAAATTTGACTCGTTGTGTCAAAACTCAACACACAAGCAAATAAGACAACAACACTGGGAAATAAACCATTCACATCTATGTCAAATTGAAACTCGGCTATCGAAACCTAACAATTCTTTGTAAAAAGGGCACTCTGATGTCAAAATGATACACACTTGCATCATATGAATACACTTTCAGATCAGCAGCAACACACTGGTCTACTTTATATAAAACACTGCAGTCTTTCATGTTCACTGTTTTTATTCAGTTGATTCAGAGGGCACGTTTTCACCACAACCAAAAGAAATACTAAATACTGTACATTGCAGTACTGTACATTACAGTGCAGCAAATACAGTTTGAGCAAAAATAAATAAATAAATAAACCCTACTGTACTGTGAACACAGAAAAACATGGCAATTGTGCATGGGTGGGCTTATGGATCCTGCCGTCTGTTGGGGTCTGGCCATAGGATCTCATCAACATCACAAGCAATATTTTCTTCCGCTAAGCATCGGGGAAAATATTGCCTTGTGTGCCTAATCCATCCATGGATGACCCTATGTTGATGTCTCCGCAGGCCTGTTCCATTGCCTGCAGAAGAGGCATGCGAGCATGAGGTTGGCGGTCATATACGCACCATCTCCAAGCCGAAAATAATTCTTCTATGGGGTTTAGAAATGGTGTGTAAGGGGGCAAGTGTAGGACTTCAAATTGATGATGGTTGGTGAACTAGTTGCGTACCAGAGCAGCCCGATGGAAACTAACATTATCCCAGACAACAACAAACCTGGGCTGCTCTGGTCTGTCCTGTACAGCTGCATCGTGAAGTGCATCCAGAAATTGTATTATATGTTCGGTATTGAAGGGACCTAGTTTTGTTTGATGGTGCAGTAGCCCTTGAAGGCTTATGGCAGCACACAATGAGATATTTCCCCCGCGCTACCCCGGGACGTGCACAATTGCCCTTTGGCCAATTATGTTACGACCCCGTCGTCTTGTTTTGCTGAGGTTGAATCCAGCCTCATCAATGTAAATAAATTCATGAGGCTGTGCAGCTCCACCCATCTCCAAGATGCGCTGTAATACAAAATACATGCAATACATAGTTTAGATGGCATTACTCAAAACACTCAACTACAGCACTACACATACAGAACCCCCACCCCATCAAACAGGTACCTGGTACCTCTCTGAATGTATCTATGTGGTACTGATACAATGGCACATATTCAGCTGTAACTGGATGACACCAATACTGTATTGTAAATGTAATGGACTGTAACACTTACCTGTACATATTCACGTCGAAGTCCTTTGACCCTGACACTGTTCCTCTCAAATGGGACCCTGCACAATTGCTTCATGGTAATTTGGTGCTTTACCAAGATGCGTCTGATAGTGGAAATGCTCACTCGCTCTATGTTATTGAATACTTCTCTATCTGCAAGTATTTGTTGCTGTAGCTTGTTGAGACAGATTGCATTGTTTGCTCGGACCAGGTCCACAATGGCAAGTTCCTGCTGTTGGGTGAACAGGCGTTGGTGTCCGCCCCCAGAAGGTCTTCTAGTCATTCTATAGAAAAAAGCAATCACGAAATGTTACTGTATTGTGTCGCGATTGCTCCATGATTTGCTCTCCAGGCATTGGTTCTTAGACAGGTGAGGGGCGTGGCGAGCGGAGCTGGGCACCGCAACGTGGCACACCTGGACCTCATCAACCAATCACACGCCTTCTTAAGCCTGGCGGGGACTTCTCGTCGGCGTCAGATTATTCCGTCTCATTCGGTATTTTGGCTGAAGTGTGTACATTGACCATCGATTCCCTAACCTGATTTTGTGATTACTAAACGTCGTGTTATCCTTTCGCCAGTTCCTCGCCAGTGGACTACCCCCGGACCGCAACTCTCTCCGGTGCCTCCGCCAGCTACGCCCCCCGCTCCTGTCTTCGCCTTGCCCGCTGGTTATCTTCTGAGTTCTCCTTTACTGACAATAAACCGTGGATTGTCCGTACTGTCTGTCTCTGCATCCTGGGTCCTAACCAACCTTTTCACCAACCGTAACAGAATAATCTGGCCAACATGGACCCCGCGGAGTGAGACAAGGTTCGGCAGGCGCTATCCTCGCAGGGCACGAGGATCGGTCAACACGACGCCGCATTACAGGAGTTTTCCGAGGTTCTTCGAGGTTTCTCCATCGGCATGACTGAGCTGGGAGCCCGTATGGAGCAGATTGGCTCCCAGGTCTCCTCCTTAGCCGCTCCCGGCTCGATCCATGGACCGGCAGTCTCCTCCGCGTCGGACTTCCCTGCCGCGGCGCCCGTTTCCTCACCCAGCCAGCTCCGCGAACCGTTTATTCCTACTCCGGTCAGGTATGCGGGGGAGTTAGGCCGTTGTAGGCAATTTCTACACCAGTGCACCCTAGTCTTCGAACAGCAGCCGTTGTCTTACGCCAGCGACAGGACTAAGCAGGGACTTGCACAGGAATTTTGAGGGGCAGTTGCTCTGACCTGGAAAAAAGGGCACCCCCCCCAAAAAAACAACAACTCACAGGCTATATGAAGGACTGAGAATAACGGGGTCTTTATTAATATATTAATACAAATAAGTAAAACACTTTGCTCGATTGCTCCATGATTTGCTCTCCAGGCATTGGTTCTTAGACAGGTGAGGGGTGTGGCGAGCGGAGCTGGGCACCGCAACGTGGCACACCTGGACCTCATCAACCAATCACATGCCTTCTTAAGTGTGTACATTGACCATCGATTCCCTAACCTGATTTTGTGATTACTAAACGTCGTGTTATCCTTTCGCCAGTTCCTCGCCAGTGGACTACCCCCGGACCGCAACTCTCTCCGGTGCCTCCGCCAGCTACGCCCCCCGCTCCTGTCTTCGCCTTGCCCGCTGGTTATCTTCTGAGTTCTCCTTTACTGACAATAAACCATGGATTGTCCGTTCTGTCTCTGTCTCTGCATCCTGGGTCCTAACCAACCTTTTCACCAACCGTAACAGTATTGGTTTGCTTCTTTTTTTACAGTATTGTATATACTGTACTTTACTGTATATACCATAGAAAGTACTGAAACATCTCAATGTAGGTAATCACAAAACTACCACTTTCGTTCTAAAAGGAGCATTAGCCACCCTGCAATACAGTACATGTGATATGGTACAGTACTGCAAATAGTCTAGATACAGTCTGAGTAGAGTAGAAAGTTGAAGACATACCTGTTTTCCAGTCGGAATGTCCTTATTATGGATGAAACGGCTTAGATTAGGGTGGACTCTCTGCCAAGCTTCCCTCATAGTCAGGCCATGGTTTATGACATGGTCCACCAAAGTTGCTCTTATGTCATCGGAAATAATGTTCCGTGCACGGCCTCTTCCACCATGTCCTCCTCCTCCTCTACCTCTTGCTCTTGCTGCATCCATGCTTGCAAAGTTCTCAAAATGGCTTAACTGAGGCCTTTTTGCAGCTGGCTGATTGGTGTTCAGTTTTGGAAGAAAGTGTTTTAAGGTGTGTAAGTATTCTCAATTAACCAATGCGTTTAGGATTTTGAATAGATGTGTTTTCCCAATGGTACAATGAGACGTCATTTTTTAATTAAGTGTCTTATGTATGAAATACTGTGTAGTGTGCAGGAGCAAGTGTGTTGCAGAAAGGAGCAAGTGTGTTGCACAATTGCAACCAAAGTGCAAAGCAGCGCTTTTGTTTAAGGAATGGTTACATGTGTTTAAGGTATAGAAACAAAAACTTCAAGTTGTGTTGCTTTGGTCTAAGCATGTGTCTATAGTGTTCAAGCAATTGAAAAAAACTAATGCAGCCAAGGAGATGGAAGAGCGTTATGAATAATTATTAGATGATTGTGTTGTACAATGAAAGACAGTAAAGATTCAATATGAATGGCAAAATAAGGATGTGATTTTATTTGAACAATAAAATATGTGTTGGGCAAATTATAGAGAGGCTGAGATTATAGAATTCATATTCAAAAGGCGAAGGGGTGAAAAAAATTAAGAAATATATTTAAGAAATATAGGCCTACTGAATTTGAATTTGAATGGTAACAATTCCGTTAAATCCTCGTCCTCGTTTTGAACGTCTCACTCATGGCCGATCAGTGTGTTCTTCCTGATGACCTCTTAATTGAGATCACCTGTCATGCACCCCTTTATAAGGTGAACACAATAGGTTTGGTTTACTTTTCGAATCGGCCTGTGTCAATCGAGGTTGAGTTTAGTGAGGATTGAACGTTTTCGATCTAGATTGCAGATCACTATTGTCACTTTATACAAACTGTAAGTATGCGTTGTTGTGTGTTTGTTTTTGTGGGCATTTGACTGAACAGCCCAGACAAATATTGCTACCAACATGGCACTTCGAAACAGACCACCGCAGTGAGTAAAAGTTATTTTCCTTTATTAATTGTTGACGTTTTTGGGCTGACGATGAGGATGAGGGTTTTTGGGCTGTCTCATCGGACACAAGCCATCAGTATCCCTGCTCTTTGCACCTTGACATGCATGTCGCCGCTGTTTGTTAACCTAGCTTTGCTGATTTGTATCTTGTGATGTGTGTGTTTTTCTTAACAGGTGTTAGTTGACTGACAAGATCTATGGGGGGGCCCCCTTTGGGCCCCCCCATACCAACTTAGTCTTCAAAGGAATCTAGTGCCATGGGACTCCAGTGTCTTCAAAACATCCTCGGAATACATGTGTATGAATGGTCCACCGAAGGGTTGAACTGGAAGCCACCACGGTCCACGCAGTAATCTGCTGCGTGGGCCGTAGTGGCTTCCAGAGCCATCTTTCGGTCTTGGTCAGGATTTGTTACAGTTGCCCTTCAATGTAGGTTTCTGAAGAAGCCTGCTTTACGTAGCATTGGAGTACAAATATTGTGCAAAATGCTCATGTAATTGCACTAGCACTAGTAACCTGTAGATTAGCTTAGTTTAACGTCATTCCGTGCTGTCTCTGTCAAATGTGTGGCTTACTTTAAGTCCACAAGGCCCTCTGGTAAACCACGTTGGAACACCCCTGGACAAGGTGATTAGTCACTGGGTGTGTGCTAAAGTTTTGTTCCATTTTTCACTAGTTGGTTAAGGTTTGGTAGAATTGTTTGGATGCTAGCGACGTGATGGCGTATGTACAAGAGCCTACCGTGGCCAGGCCACAGTTGAGACGGCCACGGCCAGATGGCCTAGTGTGAGTGCAACCTTGATTGCATTTGTATACTGTTGGATGTTTGGATTGGATGTTTATGCAATTTGGCTTAATTCATCCGCAGTAAAGCTGCATTTGACTATTCCAGGGTCGTTTTGCACAGGCTTTCAATTGACCATGTTGACTAGTTTGTGGGAAGTTTATTTTTATTTTTATCCCTTGCTTACAATCCAACGGTTGTGACCACTTATGCAACTGGGCTGTGAACCTTGCAATTCTAGTTGCATATTTGTACACGCAAGCTTGTCCATTTCTATCGCCATCGCTAACACTAGCTTCAGCATTTCCTTGTAGGCCATTAGCTGACTTGTGTATTGGAGCGATGATTTGGGTATTTTAAGATGCTTGAAAACCTAAAATAAAGCAAAATGCGTGTCTGGTGTGCAAGAGCCAATTTGTTGGCTTGCAGTAGTCGAGGAGTTGCCGTAGGTCGTAAGCCATCTGGAGGTTGTGGCAATGGAGGCTTGTGGTAGATCTGCCATCCAAGAAAGGTTAATTCTTCTGAAGCATGATTAATAGTTTAGTAAATTGAATCTATTCATATAGAACTATAAAATCCATGACTGCAGCCAGTAACTTGGATCGCAATATGTGGAAAGTATTGGTCTTCATTTTGTAACAGAATAATTAACATGAATAACTGGGTTTCTTCCATTTTCTAACTAGGGGGACTTGACTGGTGAGTCTACTGGATTAATCAGTAGCGGTACTTTGCCCAACAGATTTGATGGCATGACGTACAGGGTGACAAAGACAATTATTCCCTGCCTATCAAAAGAGACTTCTAAAACATATCTGCTAGAACAGTTCCTATACTTTTTGTATAATTTGGTCATGCTGCAAATTTACTTTTTGTAGTTGCTCCATATTTAGTTCTTTGACAGCCTCACCTGCTAGAAAAGTCTATTCAAATCGGCTAAATATAATGAACTAAATTAATAGCCATGAAATGTTGTCACTCATACTAATGGCAAATACCCTCTTTCAGTTGGTGGTTCAACACTAATGTCTCTCTAGGCTTGAGGGAGAGCTCACAAGTAAATTACACGAATGTCCTGGAGCAATTGGGAATACACTTTTATTTAGTCTACCTGACCAGGGACATCTTTGAACTATAGGTCACCTAACCCAAACTTTTCACTCTTGTTAGGTTGTCCTTTTCTCTTGTTTTAACCCGAAAGGGCTGAAATATCAACATTTCAGGTATTCTGTTTGGATAATGTGCAAAACTTGTGGCTTCACTAATAAAAAAAATTAACAAATGTATTTTTCTTAATGTGGTTAAACTATTTAAAGATTTGTATGCAAAATATTTCTGCTCAATTTGTGGTCAATGAAACTCTGAAATTTAATTTGATAAAACCCAACTATGGGTTAAAGGTATTTGCTTTGGGCATCTTTTGATATTTTTAGAATCTAGCTCCATTGCCGTTAGAAATGGTGTCTCCCAGTACTGCAAAGTGCTTCCACAAGTTTAAAAAAGAATGGGCAGAAAAGGAACTGCCAACTAAATCTATTTAGCATGGGTAGAAAGTTTCCATGGAAGCTCTTGGCTGCTGGTTCCCAACACAGCTCCACTGTTAGCCTGTGACCTTGCGTTTAACTTTTTTTGACTTTTGGTGACTTTCACAAAAGAGAAATGTACATTATTACTCATTTTGGGGGTTATTTCAGTCTCTCCAACCTGCAGGTCGTGCGAAGAATCATGTGAATGGGAATATTCTATAAATGTCTATCATCTTTCGTCTCAACACTTCTGCTGCAGCCGCTGTTGAAGCGTATGAGTCCTTTGAGACCCCCTTTGATAAAAGGGTTTCTCAAATGTTGACCCTCAGTCACCTATTGCATCACTTCCTTTAGGGCTTCGGCCTCTCTTTCATATATATGATACCTCCACCACTGGGACGTGGCAACAATTCTCAATCCATTTGGGGGGGATGCTTGTGGACAGTAGGGGTGTATACTCGACATAAATAGGAAGCAAACTCATCTCACAAATGAGTAATGACATCTCACAAATATTTATTTAATAAATTGTTTCAATTTATAATAATCCAAAATCCAATGGCAAAACCCGTTGGCTTTTTGTCGAGGGAATCCAGGGCGACGCTCACTTCCGTGTTGGCCAACATACGTCATCCCTCCACCACTCTACTGTAAAAACACATGTTCAAGTTGAATGAGAATAATAATAATTCTGCCATTGTATTTATTTAAGGGGGGGGGGGGATACAAGTCTTTCGGCCATTTGTAGTGTTGATCAGCAGAGAAATAATTTTTCCGCAAAGACGGTGACGTCGCTTAGCAACGGTAGACGCTGGGGTAGACAAGTCACCGGACTACTACCAGAGAATGTCTAATATGAGGAGAACTGGCACTCGCGGGTTAGTTCCGGTTTTCTGGACTGGTTGCAGTAATAATTGACCACGCGGGGCGCTCGTAGGCGAGTCCAGAATGAATGGGAGCCAACGGGGTTTTATCCTCAGAATCCACTTTTCTCACGATGTAATTTTTTGTCAAGTAATTTGAAAGTTGCTATCAAAGGGTGGGGCTAAGATAATAAACTCAGCTGAATATTGCATTTTTTAAGGTCACGTATCTGTTCTAAAAAGGCGTTAAAAACATGCGATGACGTCACACACTGTAATACTGTCAGAGGTACTGCTTTACGGCAGTTTCTAAAGCACTTCCCTTTTCCCGCAACGATAACACCAGCTGTTGGAGGTAAGGCTTTTTTTTGCTTAATACCCTAGCTACAGAGTTTTAGTGAGCTAATGTAAAAAAAAAGAAATGCGCGAATGTTTTACATATGTATGTTACTTACAGAGAGTGTTTTTTCTAATCCTCACTAGTGCCGATGATAAAGCTTTTTTTTTTAGTAACGATTATGAGCCATTTCTTTCTCCTAAAATAGAAACCTGGATTAGAATCATATTTTAAGACTGCATCAATTTAGTTTACATCGGTAAACAATCTGCTAGAGAGCAGTGTTCTGTTGTTCTCCTCATGCCTCTTCCTTTCTTGATCTCTACAGTCGGACCTTGATGCTGTGACAACGGACAAGTCTTCTTCCTCTGTCCTTTTCCCCTGCCTCTGCAGGGGAAAAGTGTTGTTTAATCATTTCTCTTTTTTTTATTAGTTACTGTTCTTATTGTGTTCTTGTTAGTGTGATGTTTGAATAAACTTGCCTGTTGCAATGTTGGTATAATGTTTGTATAATTACTGTTATACAACTGTTACTGTTTCAATGTGACCCAGACCATATTTCTCATTTAACAAACATGTGTAGCTTATAATGTGTTGCATGGCAGAGCAATTATATTCAATGGCTTAAAACAAACCCATCTGTAAAGATCAGTGAATGCATAGAAATCAATGACAAGTGGTGTAGATGGTTTTCCCTCTGTGCAAGGTCATTAGCCCAAGTCCTACAAAAAATAACGACTGTAATAGCAGATGTTGAAGTTGTTAAATCGTTAACTAACCATTTGTATGGAACAATCGGTTAAGGTGAGTTAAGTGCTTGAGTCTCGACACTTTAATGAATGTCTTGCGCGCAACTTGAATAAGCCATGTGCGATATTACCCGGGCTCCAGCACAACTTTCCTTACCAGGTGAAGCCTCAGGTAGCCTAGGACCATTCATACAGGAGCAAGCAAGAACGTTACCTTTTTCTGTCCTTGGGAAACGAAAAGACGGACAATCCGTTTCCACTGTAAGTGCAGTTTATCATTGCACATTTACGAGGCATTTCTTTTTTAAACTATCTTTATTTTTGAAAAATAGACAATGACAGATTAAATGATATTGAGCGGGATATTGACTATTATTTAAGGTGGTCATACCGTACCTACCATGTATATAACACATTGAACATTGAACACAAGAAATGGAAGAAATTCCATTCATGCCCATGTACTTTCACCATACATACTATCTAAAAAATAAAAGGGCCTGCAGGAAAATATAAATACAGTACGCAAAAATTGAGTTAACACGTTTCTGATTGCTCTTCAGCTTCAGATGCCGTCAAGAGGGGTCTCTGGTCGTAATCAGTCGTAAGTCCGTCCCTGACCAATCAGCATTCATTAGCAGAATGCTAGCGTGTATGGCCAACAACGGCCCTAACTGTAAGAAATCGAAAGGACATAAGTACTCACTCATTTGACTTTTGAACCATAATCTATATTGAACTAGACATTCTCTGCTCTTAGTTCACTCTTTGTGATGTATCCTTTGTGAATACGGCCCCTGATGTCTGCGCAATGTTGACATAGCCTACTTATATTATAATTACTTATATTAATGCCCTCCTCACTTTTAAGGAACATCAATATTACCCAATGCCTCAACCCCGAGCAGGAGATTAAATACGATAGCGTCAGATAGCTTCATCTTTGCCGGCCTGCAGCTAGACAGCAACGTTATTGATGAATGAGAGGCGTGATCCTTTTCTCGTAAACGAGATCCTTATGTCGTAAATATGATATTTTATCTCGTAATTACGAGATCCTTATCTCATAATTACGAGATCCGTATCTCGTAATTACGAGATCTTTTCTCGTAATTACGAGATCCTTATCTCGTAATTACGAGATATTATCTCGTTATTACGAGATCCTGAGTGTGCTAACGGCTACATTAGCTGTGAAACTTTTTTTTTATTTGGTGAATGCTCAGCGCCACCGTACTTCCTTGCTAATTGAGGGAGGTTTTTCTTGCCCTATGGGGGGCTAGGGTCAAGGGGATATCGTACATATATGGCCTGTTAAGCCCTTTGAGACTGTACCTGTGATTAAGGCCTATACAAATAAGATTGAATTTAATTTAATTGAAACCCGGTTTGGATGAGAAACTGTTGCAGATTTTAACACTTTGGAGAGTGTGTGTTGGGAGAGAATGTCTCACAGCTCTGTACTGGTTGGGCCAGTGGTCAAATGCAACAACAACAACATATTTTATTCATCATTTTTATTATAAATAGTGGTATAAAGAATTATAAAAAATAGATAATACATATTACAGTATTTACAGTGAAAGACATTTCATACCTATTAAATAAATATCATAGTCAATACGATATATTCAATCATAAATAATGTGGCCGAGGCTAGCCAGGCAGTAGAGTGTTGGGGGACGGGGTTAACTGGTCATACTGGTGGACGTGGAGAACCAGTTCAACCCCAGTACTCTCTTGCCACGAGCGGACCAGACATCTGCAAACATAGAGAAGATAATAAACATTAATATCAAATATTAACATCCAATAAATGTAAAAAGGTTTATCCCCTAATGTCTTGTATTAGTTTATAAACATTGACAAATGACACATTAAACAATTTCAACTTATTATATAATGAATATTGTAGACATTACTACTTTAATGAAGATTTAGGCAAACGTGGAAGAAGACAAACTGTTGAGGCTAATAATGAAACATATAACATCAAGTTGTACTTTTTCAGGGCAGATTCTTACCTGGCAGTGGGAGAGGTGTGTTGCCGCGGGCGACAGCAGGCTGATCTCCATGTTGTTGGCGAACACGCCCCCTTGTGGCGCAGCCGTGCACTGTCCTCCGTACTGTCCACTGTTGTACCCGTGGACGTCGATGCCGTAACTACAGTTCCCAGGGTGCACCGCGGCGGCCTGGACGGGGAGCGGCGTCTGGTACTGGCCCTGGCCCCCGGGGGCCTGCTGGTCGCTCCACTGGGCCGCGGCCGAGGAGCAGAGGGACTGGAAGTACCGGAGGGTGTCCGTGGAGGGGGCCTCCTCGCGGGGGGACACCTCGCCGGGGGAGCCCTCAAACAGAGCCCCCTGTCCCGGGCCCAGCTGGGCCGACAGGTAGGCGATGTAGCTGATGGTGAGGCGCAGCGTCTCGATCTTGGTCAGCGTCTGCCCCGCCGGCGCCACCGAGGCCGGCAGGAAGGAGCGCAGGTGATGGAGCGCCTTGGTCAGGTCCCGCATCCTCATCTTCTCCTTCTCGCTGGCGCTCTCCCGCTGCTTGCTGCGCACGCGGCCCCGGCGGGCGGGCCGCCGGCGGACGCTCCCGGCGGCGGAGGAGGAGGAGGGCGACCCGGAGCCCGGCGTGCCCGGCGTGGCGCCGGCCCGGCGGCGGCGTTCCGGATCCAGGGCCGAGCGGCGGGACGGGGGCTGGGGGTCGGAGGAGGAGGAGGAGGAGGAGGATGGGGGGGGGGAGAAGCTGGAGTCCAGGTAGCCCAGCGGGGAGAGGGTCTCCGGGGACGAGAGGCTGGAGAGGTCGGAGTCTGAGCCGCCGGGGCTGGGGCTGGTCCAGCGGTAGGCCAGGCCACAGGCCAGCAGAGAGGCAGACGAGATATCCATGGGTCTGGCTGTGTCTGTGTGTCTGTGTGTGTGTGCGGAGGAGAGCTGAGTGTGAGTGGAGCTGCTCCAAGAGTCTCCTTTATAAGAGGAGGAGGAGGAGGAGAGGAGCCGGAGGTGTGAAGTCACACCTCCACAGACCCCTGCTCAACATCTCTGGGTTCCCCCGGCGGAGCGGGGATCAGCCCACGGAGGCACAACACACACCCCCTCGGACCCCTGCCCCGCTGCTTCTCTCTGTCTCCCACCCTCTCTCCTGTCCGCTCTCCCCACTCTTCTCCTGTGTCTCTCTACCCCTCCCTCTCCCTCTCCCCCTCTCTCTCTCTCTCTCTCTCTCTCTCGGTGGGAGGACAGTTCGGTAGCAGCCGTTGAAGTGTGAATTTTGACTCCTGCTCCAAAACAATCAACAGATTATGTTGCTGTGTTTTGAAACCCTGCTCTGGGGTAATGAGTTGGGCACATGCACGGGAGCCGGCGAGGAACAGGGGTTTTGGAATGGTTTGACTTTTTGAAAGCACTGTGAACTGTGATCTATAGGATGATGTCAAAGAGGTGGTCTCTGTTTTAACACCTCTACCACTCCGATACGAAGGAGTCATCGCCCAACCTCTTAATTACACCATCACATGTTATGTATTGAGGACAAGACTTGTCATGTAATGTAATTTTAAAAGATATTAGGAGAAGATATTAGCAGAAATTGCAAGAAATGACATTAAAACAGCTTACATCTCGACTCACTTAGCAAATTTATTCAAGGGGACACACAAAGAACACATAAGTGCTTTTTGTTAACAAAATATAACTCAACGTCATTATATTACGTTGCGTAATATCATTTTAAGCAACATTATAATTAAAGATATAATTTAACAGACAATTCATCCAAAGGGACACAGATTCGAAAAGCTTTGTTATTGGAGCAATGAGTGGTCCAATTCATCGTTAGAGATCCAGATATCGTTAGAGATACTGGTGTACCCTGCAGGTTCTTTGCTGGGGGTGAGGGGTGTTTGGGGGTCATTATAAGGTATTTACATAGGGGTGATGGGGTTAGGAGGTGTGAATGGGGTCATTATAAGGTACAGCCCGTGGGTATATTTATCTCTTGGATCAGAAGAGACGTTGTCTTTACATTATAAATCTCAATGGTTATGAAAAGAATGAAGACAAGAATATGTTTTTTTTTTTTATCTGATTAAATTGAGTGTTACTGGAAAAGTTTCAGATCAGCATTAGCAGGACAACGGAGCAATACTAGCACAGCGGCTAATCCAATTTTTCTAATTTATTTTTTGTTTTGCTCTGCTGTTAAGTATCCTTTATGTTTCCAGACTACAGGGAATATCGCCACCCCTTTGTGTGTGCAACTTTTGACCTCTTAACTAGCTTAGCTAGAACTGGTTAGCAGTTAGCAAAAGTAGCCCAGGTCACAGGCAATGCGTGTGAATTTGGAGCTAATGATGGCTAATGAAGCACGGTAGGTTCCATAGCTCTCTGTAGCAAAATGGGTAGAGTGAAATGGAAGCTAATGGTGGTTAATGAAGCGTGTTAGCTGCTGGTATTATCCTTGGTTGAACCTAGTGTCAAAAGGAGCTTGTGAAGGTTAATGAAGCATGCTATCTCTCTGTTAGCTCCTGGTAGCATCATTGGTAGAACCTAGTGTCAAAAGGAAGCTTGTTAAGGTTAATGAAGCATGCTGTCTCTCTGTTAGCTCCTGGTAGCATCATTGGTAGAACCTAGTGTCAAAAGGAAGCTTGTTAAGGTTAATGAAGCATGCTGTCTCTCTGTTAGCTCCTGGTAGCATCTTGGGTAGATCTAGTGTGAATAGAAGCTTATGATGGTTAATGAAGCGTGCTATCTCTCTGTTAGCTCCTGGTAGCATCCTGGGTAGAACTAGTGTGAATAGAAGCTTATGATGGTTAATGAAGCGTGCTATCTCTGTTAGCTCCTGGTAGCATCCTGGGTAGAACTAGTTTGAATAGCAGCTTATGATGGTTAATGAAGCGTGCTATCTCTGTTAGCTCCTGGTAGCATCCTGGGTAGAACTAGTGTGAATAGAAGCTTATGATGGTTAATGAAGCATGCTGTCTCTCTGTTAGCTCCTGGTATAATCTTATGAGGAACTAGTGCAAATAGAAAGCTAATAATGGTTAATGAAGCTTGACTGCATTGCTAGCTCCCTGTAGCCCCATGCTGGGTCGAACAAGTGTGAATGTGAAGATACTGATGGATGATGATGAGTAAGCACCCTGGACACCATGGGTAGAACCGTTGTGAATGGGAAGATAATGATGGATAATGAAGCGTGCTAGCTTCGTTAGCTCCCTGTAGCTGGGCTGGGAATCAGTGTTGTGTTGATGTTCTCGTTGGGTGAGGGCACGGCCTGACCCCGCCCAGGTCACCTCTAGGTGCCACTTCACGCCTCTGCTGTGAGAAGCCACTGACAGCTCTCCTCTCCCCCTCTCTCTCTCTGTCTCTCTCTCTCTCTCTCTCTCTCTCTCTCTCTCTCTTTCTTCTCTCTCTCTCTCTCTCTCTCTCTCTCTCTTTCTTTCTCTCTCTCTCTCTCTCTCTCTCTCTCTCTGTCTCTCTCTCTCTCTCTCTCTCTCTCTCTCTCTCTCTCTCTCTCTCTCTCTCTCTCTCTCTCTCTCTCTCTCTCTCTCTCTCTATCTCTGATATAAAACACTTTGCCTTGGCTCATTTAGCCTCAGATTGATGATAATCTCTTTGATAATCTATTTTATCTATTTTACCCTCACCCTGCCAAGTTGCTCTCATTTTTATATCAATACAATAGCAATATGGATTCCGTAAAAAACATTCAACAGAGCATGCATTACTCAAGCTAACTAACATAATTTCAACCGAAATGGACAATAGTAAGTTTGCCATTGGGATCTTTTTAGACCTAAGCAAAGCATTCGATACCGTTAACCACAGTATTCTGATTTCCAAATTAAATAGATATTGAGTGGAGGATATTGCCCTGAACTGGTTTAAAAATTACTTAACTGACAGAGAACAATATGTGTCGCTTAATGGCTTTTCTTCTACCAAGTCCAGATTCATACATGGGGTGCCACAGGGTTCAATATTGGGCCCTTTATTATTTTTGATTTATATAAACGATTTAGCCATGTCTTGTAAACATCTTTTTCCTGTATTATTTGCTGATGACACCATTCTTCTAGCAACTCATAATGACTTTAATTATTTGTTGTTTAACTGTGTAAATTATGAATTATTCTCTATTACCAAATGGTTTCAAATTAACAAATTAACACTTAACGTGAAGAAATGTAACTTTCTGATCTTTTGCAACACAAACAAGTCTTGCCCCAAAGAACAAGCAAAAGTACTCATTAATGGATCAGAAATTATGCAAGTAAAAGCTACCAAATTTTTAGGAATTTTAGTTGATGAAAGACTTAACTGGTCAAATCATATAGACTTGGTTTGCAAAAGGTCCACGAAGATGATGGGCATATTAAGAAAAGTGTGTCCTCTAATTCATCCTTCTGCTCATTTAACCTTATGCTATAGCTTTTGGTTTCCTTATTTGAACTACTGTAATCTGGTCTGGTCAGCTTCCTATCCCAACCATCTTAAGAAATTATGTATCATTCAGAAGCGATTCATCTCATATTCAAACAGATATGCTCCATCAGCACCACTTTTTATGAATTTTTCGATTTTGCCAATTCACAAATTGAATATCTATCAGATATGTTTCTTCATTCACAAGTTTATTTACAGAAACTAAGAACTCCCTGAAAGCTTTCAGACTTTGTTTACTCTTAATTTAACGTAAATTCACATCGTACAAGACACAGCAATAATAACAACCTATCGTTACCCTTTTCCCGCACATCACATCATCAATATAGAATGTCTTATAGAGGCCCTGCATTATGGAATGTCTTACCTCCCTTAATATGATCTTTATCGTCCCACTCACTCTTTAAAAAGCAGCTTAAAAAACATCTTATCTTTGCTTATCACTGCACTAACTAATGTTAATCAAAGGTTAGTGTTACAATATATTTGTATATATTTATTTTGTTGATTAATAACCATGTTAATAATACAATACAATTAACAATGAATATTCATTTTATGACTGCCCATTAACTACAAGGATCCTAACTCCTAATTGCTTTTATCAGAAGGTTATTTCTCCTTGTTTAATTTGTCAAATGCTTTGGCGATGTAAATGTTTACATTTCATGCCAATCAAGCTATTTAGAATTGTATTGAATTGAACTGAATTCCCTTTTGTATTGAAGCAGGCCTCGTTCATTTTTCAAGGACACCATAGTCATAATACTTTGCAGAGCTGGTGTGAGCCAGCAATGAACTCTGAGAAGACCCAGGGTCTATGTTGTGGGATTAACCTCCCAGTCTAACACCAGTACCCCCAAATTCACCCACCACCCAACCCCCAGTCTCATACCAGCAGCCCGACTCATTCACCACTCAACCCCCAGTGACACACCAGCACCCCATTCACCCACCATTCAACCCCCAGTGACACACCAGTATCCCAAATTCTCCCACCAATCACCCCAACACTCATCCCCCATTCACACACAGCTCAGCCCCGTTCACCACCCATCCACCCCTCAGCCGATCAGTGTTCCCCCAGTGATCGCGTGCAGTCGGTGCCAGTCCTCCCAGATACAAGAGGAGTCCACTGGGGTCGGCCTGGGTGTTTGTCACCTTCCCCTGGGTACTGCCCTGGCCCTCTCCCTGACCCCCACCCTGACCCCAGCCCCTGAGACCTCCCTGGCCAGCAGCACCTGTCTGACGCCCTGGCCTGACCTCCCTGCTCTGACCCTATGGACTCTGAAGAGGGCCGGAACAACCAACTATGACTAGAGAGTATTACAGTCTTACAGTAGGTCACCATTTATTTATTAATGCTATAGAGTGGCGAAGTCACTCCCCTTCCGGTAGAGCCCTATGAGATCGAAAAATAAGAATGGGTTTCAATGGAGAGAAAGTAATTATTTTCTGGTCCCAGTCTTTATATGCCCCGGATTACACACATGTTGTTTGTGGATTTAAATGATAATTTTTCATGCAAAGAAAACGAAACATTTTTGTGAAGAAGTTCAATAATGTTAGGTTTTTTCCAAGGGGAGGATAAAAGCACCAAACGAGGTGAAAACCATTATAAGTTGGGGCATGTGGAGGGTTTCAGTTATGCCGATGGGGAGATTGTCGGTCTTGTCCACGCCAGTCGCAGGGAGCGAGACGTCACATACGAGACGTGTAGTCTTTCTCATTGTGTTCTCTCTACAGCCTTTAACTGAACAATTGCAAAATAAACGGTCAAACTCTTGACATGAAAAAATATAATTTAAATCCACAAACAACATGTATAATCCGGGGCATTTAAATACTGGGACCAGAAGACAATTACTTTCGCTCCATTGAAACCCATACATATTTTTCGGTCTAATAGGTCCCATGGGCTCTACCGGAAGGGGCGTGACTTCGCCACTCTATAGCATTACTATCGTATTCTGAAGTCATATATTCAAATCAGGTATCAGCAGTCAATATCAGCAAGCCTTTATTCAATGAAAAAACTCAGTTATATTAGAATTGTAATAATACGATGAAGCCAGGTATAACAAATATTATCACAGGTGTATCCGAGATATGAGTTCAGGTGTATTCAATGAACCTGGACGTATTTGAGTGTGGTTCACGTGGCTGTGGTCGGCTAACAGGTGGACTACAGTCTGCTGCCCTGTCTACCTCCTGTCTACCTCCAGGACGGTCTTCTGGGTGGACTGCAGTCTGCTGCCCTGTCTACCTCCTGTCTACCTCCAGGACGGTCTTCTGGGTGGACTTCAGTCTGCTGCCCTGTCTACCTCCAGGACGGTCTTCTGGGTGGGCTTCAGTCTGCTGCCCTGTCTACCTCCAGGACGGTCTTCTGGGTGGGCTACAGTCTGCTGCTGTTCCTCAAGGTTTATTTTATTTGTATTTAGTGTTTATTTGATATGGACATAGCAATTGCATTGGACAGACCAGATGCATTGTTTAAGTGCTTTAGCACAAGTGCTAATTCGCAACACTTGTCCATAGGCAGCTTTTGAAAAGATAGAGCAATAAAATATAGGGCAATTAAATAACAAAGAAATACAAATATAAAGAAGTCAAAGAAATACAAGCAATTTTCAATCAGGAACATAAAAAGGCAACAGAGCAAAGGCAATACGAGCAAGCAGTAAACCAGTTAAGAGCTATTCATATGTGCACTGTTGATTACATTTTAGCTATTGTTTGAGGCCTTTGTAAAAGCTTTACTATTTATTTCTAGCAGGGATGCATCGAAAATGTTTGGCCGAAAATGGCCCAAAACATAATTTTCGGTAAAAAGGTAAAAAGGCCGAAAAAAATACACTTGTTTTTCTCATTTATTTAAAGGTACATTGTTCTTAAATTCTTGCTATAAGGTCTTCTGGAATGTTAGAAAACGTTCAGTATTAAATAAATATTTTGTATCAAATTTGTAATTGATTTGTTTTATTGAAAAGCAAGACAATTAAGGACATCTAATTGTTTGATTTATGCAATGGTGAAAAATTGCATAATTTTGATTTCGGTCCTTAGTTCCTCAGTTTCTAGTTTTATATCAGTCAGGTAGAACTGTCCCCTGAGTGGACTACAGTCTGCTGCAGGGTGTTCCTCCTGTAAGGCAACCTGGACTCTTTTTGAGTGGGTTCCAGTCGGGTGGATCGTGGTCCTCCAGGGTTACCGAAGGACTTGGAGACGCGGGGGACTGAGAGGCTGGTTGTGGCTGGGTTTGGCCGACCGAGACATTCTGCTGTCTGGGTGTGAAAACACGGCCGCCAGCCGCTTCTGCTGAGGGGGCTACAGCTTCCAGAACAAGTCTGGGAACTCTGCAAGGAAGGCTGGAGCCTGTACGCTAGGCTAGGCTAGGCTAGGCTAGGCTAAGAGCGGTACAAGGACAACAAGGCGGGGGGGGGGGGGAGTCGGTCGGGGGTGGAGGTGTTCCGTTGTGTTGCGGGGTCGCGACCCCTGATGACACAAGCAGCTCTGTTTCACACCCCAGATAGAGTAAACACACACACTTTACACTGCTCCCACACAAACACACACACACAGGCCACATTACAGTACTCACACCTGTCTGCCGCCAACCACTCATATACACACACACACATACACACACACACACACACACACACACACATTGTCCATCTCTCTCTCACAAACACACAAACACATAAACACACAAACTCTCTCTCTATATCTCTCACAATCAAACACACACACACAGACAAACACACACAGACACAAACTATCTCTCTCACAAACACAAAAAACTATCCCTTTATCACTCTCACACACACACACACACACACACACACACACACACAAAAAACACACACACACACACACACACACACACACACACACACACACACACACACACACACACACACACACCAAATAAAGATGTTGGACTCCTGAATACATTCACATGTTTATTTCAAATTTTATCGACATCACAAAACAAAACAGAGTGGAAGTGTTCTCCAACGTGGTGAAGAGCGGAACCTCGCTAACTTAAGTGGCAGGGAAGACCAGATATTCTCCATCAGTGTTCTTTGGGGCTTTTATTTTGAAACGGTTCGCTTGTGTTGGAAAGACCACCGTGGTCCTACATCCCCTCCCATCAACAGGGCTGAAGAGTCTTATGAGATACGTTGAGCTAACACACACAAACATACGCCGCTACGTCTCGACAGCAACACACGAAAATACACTGTAAACGCTACGGGGCTATGTTCACAGACAATAGATAACAGCCGCGAAGCGCGCACACACACACACACACGCACACACACACACACACACACACACACACACACACACACACACATACATTAATGCATTCACACACTCTTGCTCACTGTCTGTCTTTCACGCACACACACACACACACACAAAAACATGAGCACATTAACACATACATACACTGTTGTTCGCTGTCTCTCTCTCTCTCACAAACACGCACATAAACACACGCGCACGCGCACACACACATACTCACACGCACACACACACACACACACAGGCTGGTCAGCGCAGAAAGTAACATGCTCCTTAGAAATGTGGATCTATGTTGTAAGAAAAGCAGCGTAGCAGCTAAGGCCGCGAGCACTGCTCCTCACCACAACGTCAAAAAGAGAGCAAAATATCAAAATATCTAATCTCAAACATAGACATCGTTCAAAAAAACATCATAATACACACATACAGCAAGAAGGTCATGAACACACGAACGGAACAAATTAGTGTTGGTACATTTTGTCACAGCATGTTCAGATAAGGGGAGGAGGAGGAGGAGGAGAAGGAGGAGGACGAGGAGGAGAAGAAGGAGGAGGATGAGGAGCAGAAAGAGGAGGAGGAAAAGGAGAACAATTAGGAGGAGAGGAGATGGGGCAGGAAAAGGAGGAGGAGGAGGAGGAGGAGGAGGGGAGCAGAAGGAGGAGGTTCTAGGGAACATTGTTGAGATAGAGACGCTAGCAGGTGAGAGGAGAAGGTGAGAAGGGAAACACATAATTGAGGATCAATCATGGATTCTGACAGAGATGTCACAGTACAGATCAATAGATCAATATATCCATCAGTCCATCAGCTGTGTTAAAAAACACAGAGAGGCTATGTCTGGACAAGGATGAAGAGGATGGAACAGCCTCCTCCTCATCAAACACTAATGCACCACAACAGAAACTACTTGACCCTTTTTAAGCTCTTCTTTAGACCTTCATATTGAACCTTCCTCCTACACAGGCCTCAGACATCAGGAAGTCACTAGCTACGTGTGTGTGTGTGTGTGTGTGTGTGTGTGTGTGTGTGTGTGTGTGTGTGTGTGTGTGTGTGTGTGTGTGTGTGTGTGTGTGTGTGTGTGTGTGTGTGTGTGTGTGTGTGCGTGCGTGCGTGCGTGTGTGTGTGTTAGTGTATTTGAGCATGGGTCTGAACAGTGGTTTGATAAAACTCATGTCATCGCAGAGTCGGATGAGAGTGGATACTGGACAGATCAAATCACCATGACTACCCCATCCACTCCACATCCACTGTATCTCTTTTGACCCCCCCGCGCACACACACACACACACGCACACACACACATACATGTGTAAATCAGCCTTCATATGGGGCTGGGTGTGTGGTGTGAGTGGGGGTGGTGAGACGGAGGTGGCGGGGGGGGCAGGCCTCCCGGCGGGGCTTTGGCGGTTTAGGACAGCACCTTCTCGCGCGTCTCGGGCAGCTTGAGCGCCAGCAGGCCGCCACACACCAGCGCGGCGATGGCCAGGAAGATTGGGACGATCCTGGTGATGCCGATGAAGGAGGCGAAGATGAAGCTGCCGATGATGGCGGCAAACTTGCACACGGCGTTCAGGATGCCGAACGCCGTCGCTCTACAGAGGGAGAGAGGGAGAGAGAGAGAGAGAGAGAGAGAGAGAGAGAGAGAGAGAGAGAGAGACAGAGAGAGAGAGAGAGAGAGAGAGAGAGAGAGAGAGAGAGACGCATACACAAACAACATTGTTGATGAAGTCGAGACCCTACTGTTAATCACAGGGCTATGGGGTTAAGACCCGTGCCTTCCTCAGAGGGTTATGGGGTTGAGGCCCTACCGTTTGGCGGTGGGGTAGACCTCCACGGAGATGACCTGCAGGCCGTTCCAGGCGGCCACGCTGACGGCGTAGAAGAGGCACTGCCAGCAGATCACCGCCCCCTGGCTGAAGCTCAGCAGCAGCAGGAAGCTGCAGGCCGCCGAGCCCAGCATGGAGCCGCCTGGAGGACCGAATGTTACATCATCGTTATATAGACAGAGAGAGAGAGAGAGAGAGAGAGAGAGAGAGAGAGAGAGAGAGAGAGAGAGAGAGAGAGGGAGAGAGAGAGAGAGAGAGAGAGAGAGAGAGAGAGAGAGAGAGGGAGAGGGACAAGGGAGAGAGAGAGACAGACAGAGAGAGAGACAGACAGACAGACAGACAGACAGACAGACAGACAGACAGACAGACAGACAGACAGACAGACAGACAGATAAATTATATGTAGAGTGATCGATTTAATGATAGAAAGAGGGTACTGATTGAACGAACCTATGATTTTGATCCTTCCTATCTTATCCATGAAGAGCGCCGAGATGATGTTGCCAGGCAACACTGCCAGGCTGCCCAGGAAGCTGACCAGGTAGATGACGATGTCGTTCTCCTCCTGGAAGTTGAGATGGCAGCCCTTTTTGGGGTGCAGGAATGTGGTGTTCTCCATGCGGCAGTCCTTGAACTTCTCCTCCCACAGATCTGACGACCACAGGAGAAGCAGAGCTCAGGTTCACACACTGGTACCTCAGTCCCTGCACAGCAGTGATCCCCAACCTGTGGGGCAGGAGCCCGCTGAGGTCGCCTCATTTGCATTTAGGGTTGCGGGAGATAAGTGGCTTCATAAGCCATTGATTTGAGCAAACACTTGGTCTTAAAACCCATGCAGGTCCTTCGCGTGTATACAAAGAGATCACTCAATGAATCTTTATTAACTCACTAATCACAGCCT